>NC_053406.1:6025500-6325500 GCF_016859285.1 Xiphias gladius | reverse complement strand
TAAATTCGTGCAGTGCTTATATAGAGTTTAGCTTTGGTGAATTGTGGCACGCGAATTATCACCATCGACCAATTTCAAACTGTCTTGAAAGTGCTACCTTTTGAAGGGAATGGAGAGAACCGCAGAGTCCAGAACAAAGTAAGCTACTTTATTAGCTGTGTTGTACTTGTACTATCCAATTTCATATAATCCTGCTCTGAGAAATATGAAGCAACGCCAATAGCGCTTCCCTCTTCTTATGCATTTTGCCATGAAAATAACTAGCTGCAACCAACAGTGGTCACTGCATGACCTGAAAGTCACCAGACTCCCAGCATTATTACTTTGGGAGGACAAATGAATGAAATTCATTGTACCACTCTCAGTGACTTGGCACTTAGACAAGAATCCTTGTAACCTGTATGAAGATTTGAGGAAGTTTTTGAATCTTCTATAATTTCTTTATTAGTATCCATGTCTATACTTTGAAAAACTGTTACTACCATTCTCATTAAATGCCTTTAGATACATGGGCACTAATAATTCTTTAAGATTGTAGCAGTAGTCTAATTGTTGACTGTACTTAGCTGAGATGAATAGAGTGTGTTGCAGTGTTTAGAGTGACCTCAAAGAGAGGCAACAGAGGCAGAGACAAAGAGTTGAGAGAGGCAGCTGAAAGGAGATGGTTTCAAATTAGCAGCCAGCCAACAGCTGAATCATTATGACTGAAATATTTCTAAGCTAAGCCAGTTCTTACACTCTTAACTACAACAAATGCTTTTGTCTCTGTGTCTTTGATTTAAATGAACATCTTTTCTTTCTTTTTTTGGAACCGAGCCTTTGCCCATCAAAATGCTGCTGTACAAGATGTTACAGGGCTGTGGGCAAAATAAGGAGGCAAGAAAGTCATTACCATAAACATGAACCCATATGTGACACTGATAAAAACTGTGTGAGAAAGGAGGAAGGAGATGATGAGAATCAAGGAGTAAATAAAAAAACTGTGCTACAGGAGGAGTGGTGGAGAGTCAGTTTGATGCTGAGCAGAAAGGAAGCAAGGTAGGAGAGAAAGAAGGAGGAAGCAGAGGACCCATACTGTTAATGGTAGAAAAACAGGGGAAAAGAGATTAAAGAAGAAAGCTTGAGGATGAGAGACAAGAATGCCCTCCAGCAAGATTTAGTAGGGTGGGACAAGATAGAGGAGAGGTCCAAAGACCAAGGATAAAGCCTGGAGGCAAGGGAAAGGAAAGGAGACATAGGAGAAGCACAGTGCAAGGAAGGACAGAAATAAGGAAAAGGTGAAAGAAGATGAATGGAAAATTAGGAGAGTTGTAAGACAGAAGAAATTAAAAAGTAAAAAAGAGAATGCGGATGCCAAAAAAAACATAATGTGTGCTAAGGAAAACGAAGTATGGAGGAGAAAAAGGGGCTGATGGAGAGAGAAACTGAGAGGTTTAAGAGGGCTGCTGCAGCCGCAGAGCTGGAGTAAGAACATGGGAACATGCTGGCTGTTCTGCCTGGCTGCCTCTGCTCTGTCTTCAGGGAGAGCAGCTGAGGAGGAGGAGAGGAAGGGGGTGAGGAAGAGGGGGAGGAGGAGGACAGGGGTTGCTTTAGGATTGAATACAGAGCAGATATGGAAGGAGAAAGCAGTTAGGGAGGGAGAGGGAGAAATTGGAGGGTTTGTAGGGGAGAGGAACAGGGAGCGAGAGGCGATGAAATGCTTCATTGAGGATGATGAACTGGCTGTCAAGTTGTTAAAACAAAAGTGACTTTCTGAGGGAGAGCAGAGAGAGACAAATGGACAAAGACTGGGGGGGGAAGGAGCACTACGATAGTGGAATTAAAATGGAAAGAAAGAAAAATAACGGGAAGTGGAAAAGTGGAAAATGAAAAAAATGAAAAAATAAAGAGCGAAAAGGGACCAGAGATATAGGAAGCATTTAAATAAAGAGACAACAAAAAGACAACGTAAGAAGGACAGTAAGTCACGAGAGGGGAGAGGAGAGGAAAAGAGAGAGAGAAGAAGAGGACGAAAAAATTAAGGAGAAGAGAGAGAATCATGTCAGAGTGATTGTGAGACGGCAAGGCAGTAGCTCTGGGCAGGGTGAGAGGAAGTGATGCGTACGCTAAAAGGAAGGAGCAGATCTCGGCGGCACGCGCCAATCAAACACCAGTCCTCCCAGGCGCCCTCCTTGACCGCCAGCACACGCACACACACACACACACACACACAGACATTATTAAGAATTGAGGGGGATCCCTTAACCACTTCTATACTTGTACTTGCTCGTACAGCATTGAACAGACATCTGATATACACACACACGAAATAGAGGATTGGCAGATCATTACATAAAGCCTGTCTCGCACGCTAACACACAGACAGGTCAGTTGGCAGGCCTTAAGAGGCATGACACTGTGTCAAGGCGGTGTCTGGCTAGCTCCTCAAGCACTACTGAGCCACAGTTCCTGTCACCTCATACTCACACATGCAATGTATATAACATATACTGTAGCTATTACATGGGATGTACATCACACACTATGGAGCTTTAAGTAAAGTGTACATCACACACTAAGACGAAACCTGATATGTACCTCACATGTCACACAGCTAACAGTTAATAGTACCACGTGCTTACAGTATTCCATCTTTTTTAAAGATTTTCCATACATCCATCCATTTTCTTCCACTTATCCGGAGTCAGGTCGTAGTGGCAGCAGATTATGCAAGGTAGTCCAGACATCCCTCTCCCCACCAACGCTCTCCAGCTCCTCCTGGGGGGACCCCAAGGCGTTCCCTAATGTGGCCCCTCTAATCAGCCACATAACTGAAAACATCAATGTGGGTGTGCAGCGTCCTCAATTTATAACAATATTTTATGACTATAGCTGTCAGATAAATGTAGTGGAGTAAAAAGTACACCATTTCCCTCTGAAATGTGGCAGAGACATATGAAGTAACATAAATTAAAATACTCAAGTAAAGTACAAATATCTAAAAATTGTACTTGAGTAAATGTACAGTGGCATGAAAAAGTTTGGGCACCCCTGGTCAAAATTTCTGTCACTATGTATAGGTAAGTGAGTAAAAAATTTAAAAAGTCATAAAGTTAAAGATGACACGTCTTTAATATTTTAAGAAAGATTACTCTTTTATTTACATCTTTTACAGTGTCCAAGTAAAAAAAAAGGAAAAAGGCCTGCAACAGAAGTTTGGGCAGTATTCGGTAACACCCCCTTTAGCAAATACCACAACATGTAAATGCTTTTTGTAGCAGCTAAGAGTCTTTCAGTTCTTGTTTGAGGGATTTTCACCCATTCTTCCTTGCAAGAGGCTTCTAGTTCTGTGAGACTCTCGGGCCGTCTTCCATGCACTGCTCTTTTAACGTCTATCCACAGATTTTCGATGATGTTTAGGTCGGGGGACTGTGAGGGCTATGGCAAAACCTTCAACTTGCACCGTTTGAGATAGTCCATTGTGGATTTTTTACATACGGTCTGATGTTTACTCCAAGAATTTGCTGGTATTTAATTGAATCCAATCTTCCCTCTACCAGGGAAGTGTTCCCTGTGCTACTGGCTGCAACACAAGCCCAAACCATGATCGATCCAACCCCATGCTTAACAGTTGGAGAGGTGTTGTCTTCATGAATTTCTGCACCCTTTTTTCTCTATACACACCTTTGCTCATTGCAGCCAAAAAGTTCTATTTTAACTTCATTAATTTTAACTTCAGTTAACAGCGCTTGTTTCCAATATGCGTCAGGCTTGTTTAGATGTTCCTGTACAAACCTCTGGTGCTGAATTTTGTGGTCAGGACGCAGTAAAGGTTTTCTGCTGATGACTCTTCCATGAAGGTCATATTTGTGCAGGTGTCACTGCACAGTAGAGCAGTGCACCACCACTCCAGGTACTGCTAAATCTCCCTGAAGGTCTTTTGCAGTCAAACAGGGGTTTTGATTTTCCTTTCTAGCATTTCTACCAGCAGTTCTCTGTGAAAGTTTTCTTCCACCTCCACCGTTCCAGTTAATCGCCATTTCTTAATTACATTACTAATTGAGGAAACGGCTACCTGAAAACACTTTGCTGTCTTCCCATAGACTTCTCCTTCTTTTGGGCATCAATTATTTTAATGTTCAGAGTGCTAGGCAGCTGCTTAGAGGAGCCCATGGCTGCTGATTGTTGGGACAAGGTTTGAGGAGTTAGAGTATTTATAAAGCTTTGAAATGCCAATCATTTTGACTTTCGTAATTATGACTGTGAACAAGTCATAGCCCTAACAAGCTAATTAAGGTCTGAGACCTTGATGAAAGTTATTTCTGAGAGCTCAAATGTCTTCTGTTGCCCAACCTTTTGTTTGATGCTCCATCCCTATATGTCACTCTAAACTTGTACCAAACAAAAATAATACACTAATCTTGCTTAAAATGTTGAAAAGGATATTTCACCTTAACTTTATACCTTTTGGAGATCAGTTCATCTTCCACCTGTTCACAGTAACAGAAATTTTGACTAGGGGTGCCCAAACTTTTCATGCCACTGTACAATGACTGTGATGTGAAGGGCCAGTATTAAGCGATAATATCTTCTTTAGCTCTATCATTAGTTGCACTGTTAAAACAAAACCATGTTATAAAACCGTGGATGGCTGCTCCCATCACATTAGCTCAAATAAGCTAAACAAGCTAGTGGCAACTTGTAACCAAACCACGGCAAAGGTGGCAAGTCAAGTTTTATTCTGAGGAGTTGACAAAACAAACCAGGAATAGTACACAAGTGAATATTGTACTTACATTCCACATGTGACCAAAAAGCATACTCCAAGAATTTCCCCATGCTGTTGTTTCTGCCAGATGGGTAAGAAGGCAGTTGTTTGCTAACACATTAGCCATAACGACTTGATAAGCTAAAAGCTTGTGCCTCATCTGGTACTTGAGAAATTTAGTGTCTGAAAAGCGAACAAACATGGATCCTTCGTCCAAACTCCATATTTTTCTGTAATTGAATCCTAATTTAATGCTCATTTGGTGAATACCAACTATTTTTAACACTCGCAAAGCAACTGTCAGCCCTCAAAGTGATCAGAAACTTTTGTCAGGGGCTAAATGCTTATGTTCGAACTAACGTCTTATGTCGCCTGACCTGCTCATTGAAAACTAGCATTCAGTGACAGCATTTACCAGTTGGACAAAATGAGCAAAGGCCATAATGTTAGGTGATATCCTGTGGGCTAGTTCACTTTACATGCTCTGCACACTCACATTTTCACTTACTCTGGCTGATCGGACCTCTGAAAAGGTTTAAGTAATGGGGAAAATTACATGAGATCAAAAAATCCATGTGCTAGTAAGAATGAAAAAGGTGGCAAGTGCCTCACCATAAAGGTATGCTCACACCAAAGTGCATTTGTGCATTTCATGCACATATTGCAGCAGGACTGTGCTGTCTGTGTTTATTCACCCCAAACAACTAAGGTACAGGTTCTTTCTCCTATTGCCCTCTTGTCAATGTATGTTTATGAAGAAGATTCATAAAACACCGGGAATGTTTGAAAGATTTTCAGCTGACGTAGACTTTAATTACACCCCCTCCTCCTTCTTTCCATTTACTCCCATAGTACAACTATGAACTGACATACAGTATGTCTCACAACAAAGAGATACAAATGCGATGCATGTCACTCATTGGACCTTAAACTCATGTTCACGTTTGGTACAATCAGTTGCCCTCATATGCCTCTACTGAATTCAAAATCAAAGCAGAATACATTTTTTCCTCACATGATGAAATTGATTCAGGACCAAAATATTGTGTTTCAGCTTTTTAATTACAACATTAATGTTGGTACCTCCCTTTTTTTATGTCTGATAAGAATCATTATACACTGATTGACACGAGGCATAAATTATCAGCTATCTGTGATTTCAGTCTAAAAATATCTGTCACTAACTAGATCACTGCTGTTACCACCAGGAAATAATATTTTTACTGCCATTCTAACATGTTTCAGACCAGTGGTAGTACGTGTAAGTACACCTAACTTTTGGCTTTTCTGTCATTAATTTCTTGAGTCTGTGAAAGAAAGAAAGAAAGAAAGAAAGAAAGAAAGAAAGAAAGAAAGAGACGAACACCACAGCATCTGAAGGGTTAATAAAGGCATATCCACTGTGGTTTTTTATATCATGTATACACTATAACATTGATATCATGTCATGCACAGGAAAACATTTGAGACAGATGCTAACATTTTATTATGTACAGAGGATGGGGAAAAAAAAAAACTGAAGGACGTTTGTGTGGGAAGTGGAAAAATTGAACAATTTGTGGTGAAAAAATGAGAAAGTCCACTTCCATAAACAGTCTTAAAGATCAGACAGCAATACACAACCTGTTCATCACGGACCAGAAACCAAAACATAAACAGAACAACGTGCCAGATCCTGTGAAAAATTTTAAACAATGTAGAAGCCTCCAGAGATACTGTACCTTCTGTTGTCACATGGAAGCCTTGTGACTGCAATATTCAATATTCAGTATTTTCATTTATGTTTATTGTCTTACATTTTGAATTTGTAGATGGGACTTCAAAAGTATTTACATCCTTTATGAACATAGGAATTTTGCTTGCTTATCTTATTAAATCCTCTTATGTGACCTTCATGGTGTTATATGGACTTCAAATGGCAGGTTGTGATGCATTGCACAAATATGGCATATTCAACCTGACATGCCCTTTAAAGCAGCCTGATTCTAAATGTCTCCAGCAGGCACTTGAACTCCATAGTGTTTGAGTCATGAATATAAATGAATTCCTTTTATTTACAGAATTTATTCTGATCCTATTTCGAAAATTTAAACTGTACTGCTTTTAAACAATAGATATTTGACATTATTGGTAATTATGATTGTGCAACTGATGGGAAAAAATGTTTTTTGTCTTTAGTGTCCACTCTATGACCTTAAACTCCTCCATCCTTAAATTTATCTTTTGTATCTTTTATAAATTATTGACCATCTCTAAAGGGAGTCTTTTTATTGTTTTGGCTGTGATGTCACTGCAACTCAGACTTCACATCGTACCACTTCGCTCCATTGGTGTTGTTATACAGAATGGGCTTCAATGATAAAATGTTCTATTTAAGGCTTACCATTTCAATCAGTCCCAAGGTAGGGATTTAATTAAAAGAAACTCTTAATGTGATGGCAATTTAAAGCACAGAGCTAACTTAAATTACATCTATGACTGCCAAATTAACAATAAGCCTATTAATGGACTTTTGCTGTCCTTTGATCACTTTTCTTTCGACACTGTTACCAGAGGAGCCTTTGTATTTCCAAAGAGATCACATGCGCTAATCTTGTTTTGCTATGTTTAGGATGAATCTATTTTTTTCAAATGTAATCACCTATCAGAAGCTAGAAATAAACCCTAGAAATGTCTGTTTGATATCTTGATATCTTGTTTTTTTGTCATCACAGTTGTTGAAATGATTGAATGCTGAAATCCAGGATAAAGTCAAAGAGCATGTTTTATAAATGAGCTCCCAGTGTTTCCTTATATAATGCCCAGGAACAGAGGGACAGTGGACATTAGACAGGAGCTCTTTACAGGGCCACTGGACTGTGTCTGCTAAGTGCTTTCAGAGAGACAGTGGCGGGGTGACTTACCCTGAAAAGCACACATATACAAGCGTACACATATACATCTGTACACAAGTACACGTGCATGCAAACATTCCTGCCCCTTCAAACGTACCTCCTCCGCCCCGCCCCACTTCTCCTCCTCCACACATACACAAACCAGAGACATCCACCATCCATCTACATGGCACACTCTCCTTATATAATCCTCACCACTAGAGATCATTACAGAGGCTTTAAATCTCCAATCGGTCACATTAACAGCATCTCGAGCCCCTGCCACTTTGTTTAGGGTAAGCTGAGGGATGTTGCACAGGCAAAAAATCTTGGATGCTGGTGCTATTGGCCATGCCAGGAAAGTTGCTCTCATGATTTTACTCAAACAGTGCAGTTTGATGCATTACAACCCTGAGAAAGAGCAAAGAGATGGAGACCTGAAGGGTAATCCCTCACCACTGGACTTTTTAGTGACAACAGCCCATCAGACAAATCAGGGTGAAATTTTTTTGTGTGGCACTTTGTTCCTTCATTAATTAGGTTACAGTAGCTGTCAGGAAACAAGAGGAGCAGAGAGAAAGGGACAATGGTGGAAGAAGTACTCAGATCCTTTACTTTGCTCTCTAATCTTCACTTTTTTTTAGATTATTGGATACTTTTGCCTTTTTTGGTCTCAAAAAATCGAATCAAACTGCATTTTGTGAGGGGTCACAAGCCAAAAATGTTGAGAAGCACTGGTTTAGTATATAACAATTTATTGCATTTTACAGTATAAATTTGTCTTTGTTTTTCTCTGTGTTAGGTTATTAACAAAAGAGCACAGGACAAACATGCTCCAAAATAAGAGCATGGTAGATGCATCACCTATGGTATCTAACTATAAATGGAGGAATCTTTGTCTGTATTTCAGTTTTCTCGACAACTCCTCATCAAATCGACCTCAAACTTCACGGAGGTATTGCTGAGTACCCAAGGAAGTGCAGTATAGACTGTGAATTTTTTTGGCTGAGTGGTTTATCGAGAAAGCTTCAAACATCGCTTTTCTTCACGTTACTTGACGTGAAGAAAAACTCAACTGCGACGGCACTTTCTACGCCGTGTTTACTCTAGCATTGCTAGGGGACACAACTATGTCAGGGCAGGTGTAATACTCAGGACCCAAGAAAGTGCAGTGTCGACTGTGAAGTTGTGTGGATGATGCTCTAAAGAAAGCTGCAAGCTGGGTTAACGCAGGCCAAGCAATTAGCCCATACTGACAGGCACATTTTGAACGGGCAATGCACTAGTCTAACTTCCCTAAATTCCTTCCCACACCAACATAATTGGGAAAATATTTAGTAGTATATAATATGATTTCTTCAGTGTAATTTAAACATATAGAGTTTCTAGGAGACAGGGTGTCTTAAGAACATGTTCTATCTTGTCAGGCGTAAAGACTTCCTGGAGTCTCAGCTGGTTGCCTGTCAACCTGAGGTTCGAAACAACTTTATGGCTGAAGCCATATATTCAGTAGAAAAATATGAGAGTGGTATCAATCTTCTCTTATAACTTTCAGCAAGAAAGTGAATGAGAATATTTCCCATAACGTAGAACTTTCCCTTTAACATAACAAAATGGCAGCTCTGTGTAACCATATTCATAGCTGCTACCTAGTTGCTGATGTAACATCATGGCAGAGACTGCACTGAATTATAAAGACTTGGCAGTTCCATCTTCTGCTGAATCATGTACAGTGTTGAAGGACATATAGTAGATGATTCATTCAGATATTATTGTGGCACTGAAGTGGTTGGTAGTGATTTTTGTATTCGTCTCCTGAACAAAATGTTTTCTCCCGAAAACTTCAAAAAGTGAAGACATTAGCTGTCACTTCCCTTCTCTGTAATTTCACAGTTAGTCTGTCAGCATCAGCAGTTAGTCATCTGACTTTAAATGTAGCTAGAAGCCAAAGTGCCATCAATAATTCTTCCCCTGTAGGGTGATGGAAGTAAGACTGGATAGACAGACAGATGGTCAGATGAGTCAGCTACCTCTGCAACAAGCAAAAGCTGAATGTCAGGAAGCGCTGGGAGAACTATTAATGCGATCTGTGTGGGGTTGACCTGAACGCTGAGATGAAGGTGAAACGAGTCCATTTACAGCCCACACACACATTATACATTTATAAATATTCATTTCCACATGTTTTTCAAGCCTGAGGAAAAAGCGAGAGTCCCTTGAATAAGTGACACATGTGTGTTCATGTATTGTATATATGTGTAACACATAATTCAATGTGTAGCAGAAATAAATTACTTTCATGCTGCAGTCTGCTCCAGCGTTATTTTGGCATTCCAGCCGCTTCTGAATCACTGGGACGCACTAGAGGCCATTAGCAAGGACAGGGAAGCACCATAGTCAACTTCCACTGACAAGTCACTGGTGTCCACTTTTACCCTTTGTCTGCGTGTCCAGCAGATGGTGTGGGGGGGGGTTGAAGGGCTTGAGATGCACGGGTTTATATGCATGGATGCATACACAAGCATCAATCTGTCTGTGCGTGTGTAGGTGCTACTATTGGCACGTGTTTGTTCTTACTCCCCAGTATTGTTAGGTTTTGCACTCATAATATTGGTTTATTATGAATATTTTACACATTTACATTCCATTTCAACATCAAATTTCCCATTACCATGCATTATTGACAGAAGCAGAGCTTTTAGGAGTCAGCCGGGTTCATTTTGAAGTCACTGTATCCTGAGTGTGCTCTTGTTTGACACCAAAGGATATACAAACAGATGAAGGAAAGTAAATCATGTGTGGGGTGAGAGGGTAGCCCAAACCTTCTTGGCTTAAGTTCTTCTATTTGTTTAGACTGCAGGAAAGTTGTTGGGTTAGGAATAGGGGACAAAAGAGACTCTTGCAATATAAAATCTGCAATCTTCAGCTTTTTTTAAAAATGACAATAGACCAATATGATATGTGGTACAATGTTGCTGTTGGTAATCCTGTGTATGCATGTGATGGACTCAAATTTTTTTTCCAGGGATGTTTAAAGTGTTAAGGTATATATACCATTTGTTGCAGCTGTGGCCAGTGGTGAGGGGGGCTATCAAGGTGAGGGTGGTGGTGGAAGCAGTGAAGAAATCAAAGAACAACAAAACTAAGAATAAACCAGTACAAACCTGTTCTGAAACACTGGTGAAAAACAGGAAAATAGAATAAGACTAACACTTCACTGCCCCTCGTAAAATGTATTTTTAAATCCAATTAAATTCAACCATTAAGATATAACCTCTATGTTCTTAGTAACATGTCCAGCTCTGCTTCCTCTGTCATGTTTTGATTTTTCAATTCAGTTGTGTTGCATTTCCTGATGTATTTTGCGTCACTTACCTTTTTTCTCAAGTTTCAGATCTCCACTACCTGCCCTCTTGTGTTTCCTGCCACTGTGATTGTCTGCCCCGCCCCTGCTTTGTTGGACCTGTGTCTCATTGTCTCCCCTCTCCTTGTGTATTTAGTCTCTGTGCTCCCCTCGCTCTGTGCCAGTTCGTCTTTGTTCTCGGTGACAAGCGCTCCAGCCTTTTCCTAGTGTAAGTGTTCACCCTGAGACTTCTTTCTAGTTTTTTTGACCCCGCCGTAGCCTAGCGCTCTGGAATTTTCTGCCTGTTCCCTATTGCCTGCTTATGTACCGATCCATTCTTTTGAGTCCCTGCCTTGTGGTTACAGTTGTGTTATTTAGAAAATTTTCCACATAATGAATGGTTTCAGAAAATAGGCTAAAGCAAACATAATTTACCAGTGTGATGTTCACACACTAACTATCCACTCACTCAGACACACACACACAAAACGACTATTTCTGACTTATCCAGAAGCTCTGTGATTGTGAACGGCAACTGTGAAAAAAGGTTGAGTGGATTTTAGCTCCCAAATCAGTAACAGCTTCACAGATATGAGCTCCACAGATTGGCTATTTTAATGTGTTAACGACTTGACTCCATAAGGCACTTGCACTGTCTTGGCAAACCCCAGTCCATTTACTGTACTTTAGTTTTTAGTAGCCTATTCCAGTGATACCTGTCATCCCAGGCGGAGGAGAGTGATTAAAAAGATGGTTAATGGATAATATGAGAAAACAATAGCACTTAAATTGAAATGCAGACATGCATGGGTTTAACATAAATATTAGGGGACAGGCGCAATTAAATTTACTCCTTACTTTTTTACAGGAAGGTTGGACCTTAGAGAGAAGGGGTCAACAAAGAAGAGGAAGAGGTAAGTGAGATGAATTAAGAGTCTGTTGCACTAAGTTTCGGATTATGTTCGGTAGAAATGTCCCTTTTTGGTTTAGTGTTTATCAGAAGAAGAGTGCACACAGGATAAAGAATAAATCAGCTCATTCTATCCGCCCAAACAACCACTTTCACTGTGTGCTCCACTCTGCAGGAGTGATGAGATAGCAGGGCAGAAATGGATGATTAAGAGGAAGTGGTAAAGAAAGCTAACAATGCAATCATGATGTGGATGGATTGACTTTGACCTTTAGTGAGACAGCTGTAGGGGAAACTTGGTTTTCAGTCTCAACTTTTTCATAGAGACTAGCAAGATTAGCAATATTATAAAAGTGAGATTATAAGTGCACTTTCTGATACTGGTCCAGATTTATTCGAATATATTTAGGATTTTGTGATGCCTCATAAGTTTTGTCCTGACTTTTTAAAATAGAAGTAATTCCCTTTGATCCCAGTGGGAATCACTTGTATTTTCAGAAATGCATTTTACTTTTGAAAATACATCCTCATATAATAAATAAAATATGGTTACAATTTCTAAGATGTGTATGAATTAATGTCCGAAAGACTTTTTTACGCGTCAAAATTACCGAAAAACAGGCGGTTAATTTCAGCTGATGTTTCCACGGGTTTATGGAAAGCAGGGAGAATGGAGGAAAGAAAAACAACAGGAAGGACGGGTGGAGGTTACAGAGTATCACGAGGTACAGTAGATGAAGATGAAAAAGATGAGTAGAGAGGCTGAAGGCTGCAATCTGCGCTTCCTCCATTCTACTGTCCAACTCCCGGCTGGTGCTCGCACGGCATGAACATCATGGCTGAGCACGTATTGAGCATGAGCCTCGTTAATTAGCTTTCAGCCTCTGTGCTTCAACATGATAAAGTAGGCTCTGATGGTACGCATGGATGGAGCATGCAAAGGGTGGGATGACAGAGAGATAGAGCTTTACAGAAGGGTAAAGAGAGAAAGAGAAGCTGAGTAATTTTGAATTTGCAAGCACTTGCCATTTTTTGTTATTGCTTAGAATAAAACTCCTGGATTTCTAATCAACCTGACTTCAGTGATACAGTAACATAAGGCAGGGAGAGATATGAGGAGGAGGGTGAAGCATGAGTAAGGTTGAGCTGCATAGATGGATGGGTGCACAGTTGGGTGAAGGGTGAGAGAGGACATTAAAGCGACATTATAGGTATGTCAGAGGGAATAAATGAGCAGAAGGAAGAGGAGGAAAGGACGGTGATAAAACTGCGAAGAACGGGTGTGAAGGACAAAGACAGATGGATAGATAACAATGTTGGGAAAAGTGTGCCCTAGATAGATTGACTTTGTTTACGCTGCTATCTGTTTGCATGAGGCCAATCATATCCTACAACCATCCTGAGTAATGTTTTGATGCAGAGTTGTTTTTCATGTCAGTGTATGATATACACTGTGCAATCTAAAAACATTAATTTGATGTATTATGTTTTGTGTGGAGTTCAGCCAGCAGTCACATGAAGAATCAGTGAATTATAAAATGACATTTATCACTTATTGAAGAGATGGCTAATATTTTTTGTCTTTCTTAATTGTGTCGACAAACACAGTCTACCATACCCAATACCCGACAGTGTTGCTGTCTTGATTTTGTTAAACTACTGGTTGATAGATCAAACTCAGAATGTAAATGAACAACACATTATCGGGCTGTGAAAGGATTCACATGTTCACAATGATACAGTATAGCATATTAAACTGGTCTATTATATTCCCCTGCAGACGCGCAAGCAGACAGCATAAACGCCTAGTTGTTCTTATTATACTACTTTCTAGTCGGCTGGGTGTGGACCATGCGCATTTGGTGTCCTTCTAGCGTAGTGCCCGTCCAGACAAGTCAGCGAGTTCCCAACAAATTGGAAGGTACACAGACGTCCGCACAGAGCCTCGGATCCACCCTTTGATGGTGAAATTTACGTCAGTCTGACCCTAGCGTACCCTCACATTCTCTCAGACGCGGAAAGTATAACATTAGCCTTAGGCCTCAATTATAGTCCCTTGCAGATGCACACACAGATAGCAGCGGACACCAAGGACGCGTAGTTGTTCTTATCATACTACTTTCTAGTCCACTTGGAGTCCGCTTGAAGGACGCATGCGCCGTTGGTGCCCTTGTGGCGTAGTGGCCATCACAAAGAATTGGAGGGTACATGGGTGTCCGCACAGAGCCTTACATACACTTTCTGATGACGACATTTATGTCACTCGGACCCCAGTGGACCCACGTGTACTTGCAGAAGCAGAAAGTATAACACTAGCCTTAGGCCAGCTTTAGTGCTCCTTTTTATACTGAGTGAAACTGAATTGCACCAACACAGACCGCCTCTGTTCACCAGGTGGGAGGTATCTTAGCTTTCAGTAAATCTGGATATCACTGACTCAGGATTATAACTTGGTGGCTAATGTGAACCGGATGCTTGCAGTTATAGTTTTTAACACGACCCAAAGGCGACATTGTAAGGCTGAATACAGTGAAAATTGGTGAGTTAGTGGTCCATGATAATGACAGTAGTAATAGCTATGGTATAAAAAGTTATGAAACATAACAATTTAACTACCAAACTAACATTTGTTGGTGTTCAAATAGCGACATTTGTTTCTCAAGGGACTCTTCTCAAAGCTGTCATTGCATAACACGGCTGCAGCTAATACACTTAATTGCTTAAATACTTTGATTAATGTGAGTTAATGAGCAACAGACATTGACAAGAGTCAGAATCATTGTCAATGCTTGCTAATCGGCACATTTCCTGTAAGTCAGACTTAACCATCATTCACTTTAAGAGCTGCAGCTGTATTTGCTCTGCTGTGACACTGTGAAAAGGGTCTGTTAGTATGGAGAAGCAGAAGTGTACTGACAAACCAAGTCAGTGTTATTTATAAAAGCCAGATATCACAAGTTTGTCTCAGAGGGCTTTTAATGATGTAACTTCCAGTCAGTGAGAAAAGGTCTCGCTGCTTTTCACTGTCTGTTTGGAGAATTTTCTAGGGAGCTGATGTCACAGTCACATTTTTAGTGATGGAGGGTAGCGATGGGAAATGTTCTGGCTGTTATGGCTCAAGCATCCTCTTCCTCAGTCAGCTCCAGATGGCGACTGTCAGACTTACAAATTTCGATGAATACTTATTGCGCTGCGGTTGTATGATGGGCAAAGTTGGTCAGGTTAGGGTAATAAGCGTACATCATCAAATCTGCCTCAAATTAGGGTGTATTTACCTCAGATGATGGGCTTTATGTGGTTCATGTCATATGTGATATTATGTACATGTATTGTGTAATATATTTTTATACAACTGCCTATGGAGAAAATAAAGGTCAAAAAGTCTTCTCATGATGAATATTTTATTTTATTACATGCAGTATGTGTTTGGTGAAAATAACTGCTGAGATCTGCAGTTACTGGCAGTCAAACCCATAAAAACACATGCATGTGCTTATTAAAAAAGACCTGCTTTATTCTGGTCGTCTCCAAGAATTAATTTGATCTGAACATTAAAATTGGAAACAGTAGGATAATCTTCAAATTTCTCAGACTTGTGCAGATTAGACAGCAGAAGCAATCAGTATTTTAGACAGGGGTTTGGCTCAGCTTCATCAGACCTACCACTGTATGGTTGTCATCTCACTAATCAGCTTAACACCTGAAAGAGCAAAGGGTCCTGATTTAGGTGAGAGGCTGAGGACTATGGGAGGACACAGAAAGCTTGGTAGATTATGTAATAGCTCACAGGCAACCCATAACAGATTCTATGCAATTATCAGTGACAATTTCAATATTTTTCATGCATGACATTGACACCATTGGTACGTTTGAAGGTTTTATTGTGAAATGAAATACCAACAACCAGCCTTGAAAAACTATTAATTTGATTGTGACACCATCGCCACATATAGAATTTTGTAGCTGTAGGTTAATTTGATAAAATATTGCATTAAAAGATAAAACATCATTAATTTATATGATAGGAAAATTGCAAACTGTGACATGACAGTTATACGTCTGAAGTCATGCCTGAGAAAACTGCAGTGGTGCACAGTAAACCCACTAGTAGCAATGAAAGGCATTCTATAGGCTATACTATAAGGGGGAAACCCACTTTGGTGTGAGATTGGCTACTTAGAGAGGTTATTTAATCATAGTTTGAATAGAAGCAGATAGTGCTTGGTTGACATGCAGACCAGAGTCCATTATCAGTTTAATGAAGCCATTGCGGGGTAAAAAGACAGGGCCGTGATTGATGACACCAGGAATGAGCAGCCAGAATTTGAACATGTTATTAGTTATTCATGATTTGTAACTCAGTCTTGGAGTCATTTTGAATCCTGTCTCCTTTTTCTCTCTGGCTCTCTTTTTCTTTTCTTTTTTTTCTGGCATGTATTTATATGTGCGTGTGCATTTGAGCTATGCCTGTGCTTATTACGCTCGACAGGCTCAAGTCCATATTCTGCTGACAAAGACAGAGAGAAGGAGAGATTAGGGCAGAATGTGAACGGAAATAAGAAAACATGAGCTGAATTTATACATTAAAAACCTGACTTGCTTGCGCTGATATGGAAGTCGATTGTAGAAAAGAGATGGGGGAGGAGAAGATGGCTTCGGCTGTGAAGTATAAGAAGAACAAAGGAAGATAGAAAGTTAATGAATAGGTGGACAGGGAGAGAAAATAGGAGAAGAAAGAACTGGAATAGGAAGTTGTGACAAGATATAAAATGACCGAAATGTATAATATATTAAACCTAATTTAGCTACATCTATTTATAGCCATAATGTATAACATATTAATTAATTTCTGACAACAGAAAAGGAATGTATCATATGAAGCACTGCATTAATATAATGATTTATAAATGTTCAAAATTGCCCTCTAAGGCCTAAAACGTCAAAAATCTTGAATAGATACAGGCTTTTTATTTAGTTCCAATTAAGTGAAATGGCTCATCAAAACACCCCTCAACACACTAGTGGACATCCATACATAAATTCAAAGAGTCATTGTTGGGCGCAAGGAGTCACTCAAAAGTCAAACAGAGAGATGGCAAGTCAAGCAGAAGTTTTGAGGTTAGCATCAGTTTACTACTTAGACCTGATGTATCATAGCTCATGTAACTGCTGTGCAGAAAAAAGCCCTTTATTTCTTTTGCATTATTCATCTACTGCTATGTAGCTGACACTTTGAAATCTCTCTCCGACCTGATGGGAATACTCATACAGTATGTACAGTCGCTGTCCTACAGAGATGAGACAGAGAAAGATTTAGAAAGGTCTTTTATTACATCAAAACTAGCTTTCAGGATTTCCATATTAATTCAATAAGTGAAATACACAGAGCCCAATTTACAGGATGTTTCTTGAGTCTAGAGGAGTGTGTGTGCATCAGCATGTTCAAGTGATGTGGAGCAGCAGGCTGCAACTTTTATTTCTACTGTTAGGTCCAGGGCTGTAGTCAACCATATAAAATCGACTGGAATCGTAACTACTCTTCAAACCCTCCCACCTGGTTTTCACGGTTAGTCTGTCCCTCCCGCTGCCGAAAATAATGGATTCATCCTGGAAGGCTATTGATGTAGCGCTGTTCTCCTTATGAAAGTAACAACGTACTGTCCGACCAATGAGAATTTGGTCCTATGAGAGCATATTGAACAACCAGTCAACCGGGGGGATACAGCCCTAGTTAAGTCTCAGAGGAAAATCAAACCTCTCTTTATTTTTTAAACTATCCACATCCATTACAACTGCTCACTCAGTGTCCTCCACACGGGAGACTACTGATCTCCAAACAGCAGCATTTGATGGTGTTTGCATTTACGTCCGCATGTGTACGAGCCAAATATTGTGTCTGAGCAGTACTCTATGTGTGTTCAATGCCACATAAAGATCTGAGTGAACAGCAGTGATTTTGGGGGTATCAGTATTTTCCATTCAATACTGTCTCTATCCTATGACCCGCTCCACTCAGTTTATGCTATTTTTGGCCAATGTGCTATTCTGAGTGAAACCTCCCTGCAAGATAATGGTGCTGTATAATTGCGCAGCACGTATAACGATGGGTTGGGTTGGCATGTCGTTCGTCACCATGGTAATTAGTTCTGTCGATGGAAATTAGAACAGATGTGTGGAAAAGAGAGATAACAAGATGACGATTATGTACTCTTGTGCAGACACACATGCACATACTGTATACAAAGGTGTTTGAATAATGAGTCAACCTACAAAAGATTAGAGGACACACATCACATTAATAGTCCAGCGATGGTATGCACACTTAAATACAGAACACTACCAATTAGGATATATTCTGTGTAACTTAAGCTTCATCAAGAAAAATTGTTTTATCCTTTACAGTGCTATTAATCATAAATAATCATATAAATTTGATATCACTTTTTGTAATACATTAGATTGCAAGCAGGTATAAAGAATGTTTGAAAAAGTATGAAGGTGTTAAAACTCTTAACACCTATATCTGAACTTCAAGCATTGATTCAGTCATTTGTTGGTTTGCTGGTTATACCCTTTGTGCCCTCCATTTGCCCTCCTGGAAACTGTCCCGCAATGTGAGCATTAAGCAACCAGCCCACTATGACTGCCCACTAATGGCTTTCCTGCCAAGACTGTAGAGATTTACAGACTCCGCTGGCCTTATGGGAGCTGCTCAAAGCAAAACAACCCTGACAGCCGCTAACAGTCTTGAGAATGCTGCAGCGTTTTTTTGCATGTGTGTATGTGTCTCTTTACTACATCTCTGCTGAATCAGAGGGAAGAGGTGGGGGCAGAGACAAAGAAACAAGAAAGACAATCAACTGCTAATGGCTTTCCCACAGGGCCACCATTTACTGCAACTCACAGTAAAAAGTAGGGATCCACAGAGAAACAGCTGTTAGGGAAACCTCTAGTAGACTTCATCTACTAACAAGGCTGTGGAGGCAGCTCTGCCTCCACAGCCACCATTTACTGCAACTCACATTAAAAAGTAGGGATCCACAGAGAAACAGCTATTAGGAAACCTCCAGTAGACTATTAGGAAACCTCCACAGCCTTGTTAGTAGGCAAGTGAGGCAGTGAGGCAGCTCTGCCTCACTTGAGACGAACTAAACACTCGTAGTGATGAGCATCTGACAAGAGCAGACTAAAATTATCTGCCCATAACTGATGAATCCTTCCACTCAGCATTCTACTGCTACCAGTATGCCTTTGCTGTGAACTTGATGCAGTCTGCCGAGCATGTGGAAAGAAGATTATTGGTTTCATATCAGTGTAACAATGCATTTTAAGGTGGATTCAAGGGGCCAGAGTAGCACAATGAGAAGGCAGATTATCATTTAGGACTGCGACTAACCGTTGTTTTCATTATTGATTAATCTGTTGATTATTCCTTGATTAAGGATTTGTTCAAGGTACGCTGCCTTGGTGTGGATGATAATGCTCAGACCTGCTTTCATGCATATTTGTCAGATCGAACACAGCTGATCTGTACTGATGGTCTCACATCCCTTTTAATAACCCATGGGTTTTTTTTTACAAAAAACATTCTTGCAAACCCCAAATTGTACGCGACCAGGCATCAAAATAGCACCACACAAAGTGTGTGTGTGTGTGTGTGTGTGTGTGTGTGTGTGTGTGTGTGTGTATACAGACTGGTGACAAATTAAAGTAAAAACCTAAATAAATGAGTGGAGAAACAAAACGAATGCAGATGCTTCCACACAGGTGCTCTGCATGGTAAAATTAAGCATTTAACATCCCATCATGCTCTGTGGCCCATAAAAAATGCTGGGCAGGTCCAGTTGATTCTGATTTTGTATCAAGAGGGCAAGAGTAAAAGATTTTAGGGACCTTTAAAGAAGGTTCATTGTTAGAGCAGGGGTGGCAGGAGCTTCATTCACAAAGACTGTTCAGCTGGCCCATGTTTCCATAAGAACAGTGACTAAACTGACATCAGCATTCAGATCCATGGGAAAGACGTCAGTAAGTAGGGTTAGAAATCCTGGTCGACAGTGCAAATTTGATGATTGTGATGCTCGTGCATTAGTGCGATATGTCAGGAAAAACAGAAGAGCCACTCTTCCTCAGGTAACTGAGAGTGTTAATGCAGGATGTGAGCAGACGGTGTCAGCAAGAACAGTCTGTTGACAATTACACAGAGCCTGGGGACAGCAATGTCCTTTTTATGTAGATGATACAGTCTTGTATGGCTCTTCTCCAGCTCAAGCTATGTCTATATTACAATCTGCTTTAACATTACATTTCCGCATAACCTCAAACTGGAAAGGAATGTGTTTTATTCTCAAGAACCCATAATTCTGTCTTACATCTGAAACTGAAGTTTGCAATCTTATAAATATCTGGGAATTTGGTTTTTTAAACCTCGAAAATGTCTTATATCAAAATAAAGCATGCTTTTCTCTCGGGGGGAAAAACCATTGTGCTATTGTTTGAAAATAGTGAAAAATATTAATCAAATTGCAATCAAAGCAACGTTTTAAATGGCTTGTTTTGTCCAACCAGTGGTCCAGTACCCAAAGATATTAAATGTACGATCAAATTAGACAACAAAGGCAGCAAATCCCCGCTATTGAGAAACTTGAAGTGAGCAACGATTAGCATTTCTTTTATCAGTAGTTTCCAATTAATTTTCTGCAGATGAAGTAACTGATTCCAAGCAGTTTTGATGTCTCCAGTTATCTTATTGTTTCCATTTCATTCATTTATGTTGCCTTGCTTCAAAAAGAACTTTCTGAATTGATCAACCAACTAACTGTTTCAGCTCTACTATCACCACCAGAAAGGCTTTGGTCCAAGGAAAAAACCTCACTGTGGAAAGGAGACAGAGAAAGATCAGTGAAGCACAAAATGTACAGTCATTTGTGGAAACATGCCACGATCCTTCTCATCTAGTCTGGTATCGCTATGTTAACAAAGTCCTGATCAGAGGAACTCACTTTTCACTCACCTTTGGAGATTTTAGGATGTGGATGTCACCCTTACCCTTCCTGTAACTCTTCAAAAGTATTTTTACCCTCTCCTCTCAATCCTTTGGGCAGAGGCACAGGGTTTGCGCATATTTTTGTTGACTTAGGAAAGGATATAAAAGCCATATCTGGTGTGATGCTACTATTCTCGATCCTCTTATGATACTGTTAGTGATATTTGAGATGCTAAAGCAACAGCATTAAAGCTTTTTTGTAAAAAAAAATGTAAGAGGCTATGCTTTCTCTTGCTTTTTAAATTCTTTTTTTGTTTGAGTGTGCGTTCAGCCGGTGGCAGAAGCTGCTGTAGAGGAGAGTCGCCAGTATTCCCCCACGAGTGCGAAATGGGGCTTTCGCACCACAGACACACCTTTCTTTCCATCTCATTTAATTAACCGCACAACAGCTGCATAGACGTGAATGAGCATCTAACTTTCTCTCTGAGTGATCATTTTACAAGGCAATATAGCCGAAATCACTGTACAACTGTTGTCTTTGACTTAAGTGTCTGGTGATTTTGTCAGACGACGTCACAGTTATGGAATCAGGATTTTAGCAGAGCAGCAGCTTGGAAATAGCTTGGAAGTGACTGCTGGTTAACATGTCGTCTTAGTGGGCCACGTTTCAGTCACTATTTCATACTTGTTCTGTTGTCTGACAACAGAAACAGAAAAACGTACATGAGAACAGCTTTATTGGGAACTCAGCTGGATTAAAGTACAGTATATGTGAGCACAGAGAGAAGGAGAGAAGCAAACAGATAAAGGGCTGTACAGCCACATTCTAGGTTTTGATCTATACTTTTTCATTGAGGAATTACTTTATAGTGAATGTAATGTTATGTGTTCAAATTCAGCTACGCTACGATTGCGCGGCAGCTCCAAGGTTGTTTACTCTAGTGACCAGCTGATCGCACTAAGGCCGGCCAGCACGGTGACCAGAACAACGAACATCCCCACAGGAATCAGGAGGAGGACACACAGAAGATACAGTGGGGGAACGAAGAGACGAGGGAAGAGAGCTGGGTTCCAGGCCACAGAGACTGATGGATAAGAGCAAATATAAGCCGTCTATCATTGTGGGTAACACGAAAACACTGAACAAAAAGATGGATGAGGTAGATGGATGAGGAGACTTCCATGAGAGTAGTTTTATTTGATTCACAGAGATGTGGCCACAGGAAGATACTCCCATCAATGGCACTAACAGCTGTTAGACGGTTTCAGGAGGGCAGGAACAAATATAAAGGTTAAAGAAAAGATGGTGCAACAACAGATGGTGCCACCCTGGTCACATTACCATAAAGGAACGTTTCTGCAGCCCACACATTGAATATATATATATATATATATATATATATATATGCGCGGTTGCTGCTAACCCGGCAACCGCATGACATCAGCCACTCTGTTGCTCTGTTGACTCTTCTTCGTGATTTCACGTGACACTGAACACATTTCTTTTTGCACATTGGCATGTACATTTTTCTCTTCGCTTAGTGTGTATTTATTACTCTCACCACTTTAGAGAGGTTTTTACTTTTATACTTTTTCCTTCCCCTTTCCTGACTGCATGTTGAGCAATTGTAACAAAGCAATTTCCCAGCGGGGAACAAGTTTTTCTGATTCGGATTCGGATTAATGGCACAGAATATGTCTGTAGACTACGCTTTGTTGACCTTAATCTTTAAACCACTCCATGTTTTGCTTTTCAAAAGTCCATTAAGGCTCAATTAAAAATTCATGAACGTAAACAAACATTTGAGGATATGAATACAGTGCATCAAAGCCCCTGTAATGATTTGAATGAAAATCCCATCAATAATACAGTAAGGTGAATTTCAAAGAAAAACTCTTTTGATCTGAAAACATGAATATTGTTGGGGGTTGATATTAAAAAATAAATCGTCATCTCAACCTGACAAAGATCGATTGGTTTAGAGGTGTTTCCAACCAGAGCTACGCGCAGAATACTAAACTTTTAAAGCTCAGACAGACCAGAATCATTGATCATCAGTGTCACTGTAGGTAGGAGTCTAGACACACATGACCCCCCACCCATGTACCTGCGCACAAACACACACACACACAGTAGATGTTTTCCAGGGACGTGCACCATGAGGACAATACAAATGCTGTCTATCTGTCCCTGCTCTGAAAGCATTGAAATTCTGGTCCAGTAAGCAATCCATCTATTCCACCATCCATCCCCTGATCAATTCATTCATTCCCTCTGCCACTCACGCTTTACTTCATTGGTCCACATGTTCATTCATCCGAGCCTTCAGTAATGTCTTTTGCTCAGGCTCCACACGGACTCTCCCTTTTCCTCCATCTCGCCATCCCTTTGACAATCCCTGTAACTAATAAGGAGCCAATATAATGTAAACAGTTTTCCGGAGTCTGTATTTACCATGTAGGTTACCCACCTTTTAAATGTGATACATGTACAAATCTTCATGGGTTTGTTTGTTAGTCACTGTTGCATTGTATATGTACTAGTCACTGGAAACACATTCAGAGTTGAAACCACTGTATATACCTGATTACTACTATACCAAACCCCTCTGTTGGCATCACCTTCCACTGTTGCTTCTATTCTCAACCAATCCTCTGCAAACACACAGTAGAAGCACAAGCTATGATATCATTTGCCATCGTATATGCACCAGCAGGTGTGAGCTGTCTGTCACACCAATACTCCCTGTGAGTGCGGGAGCTTGAGGAGGTCTACGCATGTGTGTTTGCGTATGTGTGTGTATATGTAGTAGTGATAGAGCAGGGTATTGTGCTGCTTTGCTTGTTCTTCAGTGTCTGTCAGATGAGTGGTGTTTCAAGCTGTCTTCTATCCTGGGAGTACTAAAAAGAAAATTCCAGAGAGTGCTTGGAGGAAAATTGAATAAAGAAGCAATATTGGCTTGGAATTGTAAAACAGCATACATGAACAGCAGAGGGATGCTGCAGGCTACCACCTTGAGACAACTGATTCAGTTGGTGCATGATATTTTTGCATCATAATAGGATGAAATAATTTGTTTAATAGTGTTGTAGTGTATGTTGGTTCTTTTTCCCATTAGCTTCACAGACACCATTCCTTACATCTGACCTCCTTGTGGAGAAGGTAAAATTAATGTAGTGTATTAATAAAGGACCTTGTGAAGACTATGGTCACAAACACCATTGCTCTTTATGATCAGAATTGAAAAATGGAATAATGAATAATAATTAATTAAATAATCTTATTTGTGTGTGGTGGACATGGTTGTAGTAGTAGTGAGGGGAATAGTTTCTTATAATAGTTATGGAAGCTTCATTTCATTAAAAAAAAGTGCCAAAAGAAAAAAGCTGCCTCTTTGGCTACCAAAGGAGAAAAGAAAAGACAGGAGAGACAAAATCACAGCAGCTGTTGAGAAAATTCTGTGAACAAAATCTCCTAGCAGAATGGTTTGAGATTGTTATGTATGATCAGCTGCTAATATTACTGAGGATATCGGATAAGCTGAGCTCGAAAGTGGCAACTAAAAGTCATTTCAATTAGTCAGTTGCAGCAGTTTACACTACAGTGAGATTTGCGACACTAACATCAAGTAGTCTGGTTTATTGTATATCATAAATATTATACAATATAATTAAAAATGCTGGGAATGTACAATGTTTCTCAAGTAATAACTTTTGAAACATTATCAGTTTACTATAGTGTTTTTGATCAGTTTTACTACAGTGTTTACAAAAATAGAAAAGGAAAACAGAACTCCAGCAGCATCAGAAAAATGTAATAACTTAGGTATTATTTAACATGAAACCCTGCACTAAGTCCAGTCAGTCAGTTTGAAAGTGTTTGCAGGTTCCAAACCTTTGTTGTCAGTTTTAATACTGAGGCTACCCCTTTTGTATATATTTGGATTGTGACTAGAAATTTTATTTGAATTCTACTACTATGTTGCAGCAGACAGGGGCGGCGGTTGTTTAACACTAAATCACCTTATTTTTGCAAAGGACCACGATTCCAATGAAGTCTTATGTATCTATCTTTTATCATGAAATACAGTTATCCTTTCTCCGTGTAGGGGTCAGAGTAATGTAACCTTTGTCTCATGCACCAGGTATGATAAAGCCTACAAAACTGTTACATTCTCTGATGTTCTAAACCTTCATAGTGAAAGCTTTAAACAGTAATTACCTTGTGGTGGGAAAAGATTATTCAGACATTCTAAATGCGCTCTAAACACTTTATTACTGATTACCCTAATAACCACTACATATACATTGTCCAGACTTGATTCAGGCGTGACCGTGGGGACGGGTCCCACTGAGGCTGCTTATCCGCGGGGGCCTGAATTTCTGTGCTCCACCTCTGGTAATGGACACACTTTTTCCATTTTGTCTTCATGTTTGCGACTCCTCCGTGTGTGTCTCAGGTCAGTTTAGGTTCAGCTGGTCAGGGTGAGGGACGTGCATTGGGCGCCACCCTGCGGCAGACAGGATGAACAACGCCAGAGAGAAAAAGCGGAGGCGCAACGTTTGGCCCTTACGACTCTCTGTTGCACTGCGCTATCATGTCGGCCCGCTTGATGGTAAGTTACCCTTCAAATTTCGACTAATTACTACACTTACCGGACTGATGAAGAGCTGAATTAAAACTTTTCTCGCTCTTTGAAGGGCAGAGCACAGGCTGGTGATAGGCTGAAATCGTATGCTGTTGTTAGTATTTTGTTAGAGGGCTGTAAGGGACTGACATAACTTGCTGAATGTAGCTGATGTTAGCTAAAATATACCTGAATAACGCTATATTCGTCGTCCTAATAAAACGGCTTAGGGACTTTCAGTGACTTTGAGTGTGGCCTAAATGTATAAGTTACCCACAAGTACTGTCAGGCCTTTTAACAACGGTATAACATCAGAGGCAGTCTTTCAGGGCCCGTAGCTTTGCCTGAAGGTCGTTACTCCTCCGTCTGTAACGATGTGTAATGAGCAGACCGAGGGGTTCCGACATTAAGAGCGTTGTTGAAATCAGCGCATGAATATTTTCTATAGACATCTCGTGTCTTTCGTTTCCTATATTCTCTGTTTAGACCTTACCTGACAAGAACTGGAGGACAGCAGTGACTGTTTCCTGTCTATGTCTGTCTGTTCAGTCTCTACACAGATGTTGCCAGCGGCCAGCGCTCCTCCTTGTTGCTAGGCGACCATGGAGCTCCAGCTCGGTGTCGCCACCTCCTCTGCACACGAGACTCCTCCTCTTCCTCACCCAGCGGTTTTATGATGTAGAGGTGCTCCTGAGCTGGAGGTCTCAGCTGAGGAGGAGGGGGATTCAGAAGAAGAATGCGTAAGAGACATTTTGGTTGCCTTGCTGCTCGGTAGACTCCAAATGAAACAGCGTTAAGGAAATGAATAGCTGCAGTTCTCAGGTGCGATTGACTGAGTCTGCTTAAAAGCTATTGTAAACTCCCTGGTAAATGCACACCTTTCTCTGCATTATAGCTCAATGAAGAATCAGCCTCCCCAAACCAAAAGTCACCACAACTACCACTGAGTGATCCACAAATGTATATATCTGTTTTTATTTTAAGATCTGAATGTGCCTGTAGCAAGTAATATGACGGAGAGGATTAGTATTGGTTATTGTAATAAGCATACAGTTCTTTAAGCTTAGTGCTCTGAAGATGCAATTTGTCAAGTTACTATGGCTATTTGACCATCACTGACTTTTCCCTACTGTCTTTTACAGTTACTACAGCTACACTCAGAGGTTCCATGGGCCAGACCTAGCAGCAGCATATTATATCTTGAGTCTGAAGGGAGGATTAAGGTAAGTACCTTTTTCCCTGGCCTGAACATTGTTTGTGTATATACACTGTAGTTTTACAGTTTTTCTGTGTTAGATTTGTCTTCCTTTTTTAATTACTGTTCATGTCAGTCTGCAGACTGTACAGGGAAATATGGAATTAGGTGACCACAGAACTTATTTTATTACAAGTATTACAAATATCATGATAAGACAGCTACTGCTGTCTGAACCCATTGTTTATTTGCTTTGTGTGTTTTTCTGTAGGAAAGAAGTTCATGTAAATTGACTGGGATCAAGCATTTTATTTACATAGTTCTGCAAGTGATGATTATTTTCATTATCGATTAATCTGCAGATGATTTTTTCACTTAATTACTGATTTGTAAAATGTCTGAAATTTGTAAAAAAAAAAAAAAAAAAAAAAATGCCCATCAAACGTTCCCAGAGCCCAGACTGGCAGCTTCACATGTCTTGTTTTGTCTGAACAACAGTTCAAAACCCAAAAATATTGAATTTACAGTGATAGGAAGCCATTTTTTGAGTTTGTGCTTAAAAATTACTTAAACAATAAATCTGTTACTAAAATAGTTTATTGATTTCCTGCTGAAAGAGTAATTAATTAATCACTAAATTGTTTTTTACATCCATGATATGTTGAAACCAGACCAGTGTTATATGAACAAACTCATACAGGACTTGATGAAATGAAATATCTCATATGGCAAAGCATCCACACTAAGATTTAGAGCAGCAGCTGAGCTCAGAGAGTCTGTGTAGCTGTGTAGTGCAATGGTTCCTGCATAATACATTATTTTTTTCATTCTAACTTTTGGGAACTCAAGCCCCAACAGACTGAATGAGAGTATACGATCATCTGGTTGTCCGACTCTTCATATTTGCATTTGAATTCTTTGAATGAGTTAAAATATACTGAACCCACCCACTTATGTTTTTCTTGCAGTTACTTACATAACGTAAATTATTTATATACATTGTTAGTGTTATAGTCATGTCCTGAATGTGCTGCTGTGATCCAGTTTTCAAGTGACTGTGTGCTTGTGTCCTCAGGTATGTAGGTCAGCCAGACTGGTTTCGAGCTAACCAGAGGGGCAAGTTCAGTTGGGACTTCTTGAATCACAAAGACACACCCCTAGAGGAAGTAGACATGAGCTCCACTGTCATCAACTATGCAGGACTGGGGAACCTGGGTACCGAGCTCCATCTTTTTGTGCTTCTTTTTTCCCCCTTTTCTAAGTCACTTTTCTTCTGCCGTCCTCTTCCTTCCTCTCTGTCTTACCCCAGTGTTTCCCCTAGGATCAAGTTGTAGCAGCGGAGGTGGTTTTTTTTGTTTGTTAGGTTGTTGTTGTTTTTTTGCGCTGGGGAAAAAAATAAATAAACATTTTGTGCGCTCACAAAATGCACCCTGCCGGGAGCTTTCTCTGTATCAGCTGGCACCAGAAGGTTTCTGGATGCCTAAGTACATACAGTACAAAAAATATATTATATCAACAACTACCCATATACAGTAATATCACATAACAAATATACCACAACAATCCAAAAGGTCTGTGCCTCCAACCCATGTATCTTCCCACACCCTCCCCTCTGTGAGGGAATCTGTCAGTTGTCTTTGATATCGACAGCTTCCGCCCATCGCGGTGGTCCTCGCTCATAGCAAGGCCTGCCTCCAGGAAGAAAAAACATTCGGTGCATGTGGAATACCTACATGTTTATTTCACAGATATGTGTTTCTCTGTGTATTCCCAGGACATGAGTGTGTTTGCTTTAAAGTTACTGTGAAATACTCGTGAAGCTGAAGGACTGTTTTCCCTTCTACAAATGATAACCCTGAATCTGATCCGCATTGCTTCCTTCATTGTTCATCTACCCGGCGCTTGTTGTTATAATTGTTGTGCTGTCACTATCAGGAAAGCACAAAGTTTCTCATTTATTTGCTTTACTCGGAGGTTCGTGAATTGACCTGGATTTGAAACGTCCGCAGCACAGAAAAATATAATGTTAGTTTCTAAAGTGATAAGAAGGAGCCCTCTCTCCTCTTCTCCTCTCCTCTCGAAAAAAAAACAGAAAACTAGAGACCATCTTGCGATGGGATCACAACAGCTGCGACGCCTGTCAACATGTTGATGTCAGACCCATGAGCACTCAGTAGTCACTACTACATTATTACGTGAGTACTCAGTAAGCATGGGTCAGCCCTATCTTCAAACTCTTCATTTTGATCTCAGCTACACAGCTGTAAAGTTTTGTGAGTGTATGTTGCACAGTTTTGACGCTATTGTGGGGACAAAATCTGTCCGAAGACAGTCAGACAGGCAGGCAGACATTAAACACCTGCCAAAGTACTCAAAACTGCCTTTGTGGTAGTTCACGCTAAAGTAGGTGTCTCCAGGACCACACTGTGCCACGATGAGACTCAAGGTGAAAACAATACCAGCCATGCTGTTGCGGCTGGTTAAAAAAAAAAACAAAAGAACGATAGCATAGGTCATTTCAGCAGCGGTGTAATGCTGCTCGTAGGCGCGTATAGGGGAAACACTGTGCTCTGTCAAGCACATGTACTGTTAATCCATTTTAACGATATTCAGCATGTAAGTCCAGTGTTTTTAATCTGATTTGTCTTCGCCTCAGAGGGGCAGCGATCTTTGAGGACTCTGTCATTACGAGGATGTCCTGAAGTGGACGACTGGTTCCTGGCCAGACTCCATATGTTCCAGGACTCTCTGGAGGACCTGGACATCTCTCACTGTCCACGCATCACCATAGGTGGACTGGCTGCCCTGAGGAATCTCAAG
Source organism: Xiphias gladius (assembly GCF_016859285.1). Lineage (NCBI taxonomy): Eukaryota > Metazoa > Chordata > Actinopteri > Istiophoriformes > Xiphiidae > Xiphias > Xiphias gladius. The sequence continues at coordinate 6,296,001 of NC_053406.1, read as the reverse complement.
TAATTATCCAAACACTCATAATATAACCTAGTTATTATTCACAAAAAACACCTCTGTTGTGTTACATACCTCTTTTTGGTGTTATTGTATGTGTTCTGCAGGGGACTGCGGCGTCTGGATGTGTCATCCCTCCCTGGGATTTCGAGTCCTGGGTTGGTCGTCATCCTGCTGGAGGAAATGTTACCACAGTGCCAAATCACTGCTACTGGCTATGACCACAGCCTGAGTCAGGAGAGAGGAGAGGAGAAGGAGGAGCACATGCAAGGCCAGAGGTAGTACATGGACAGGGACATGAATCAGAGGACTCAAGTGATACAGTGCAGAAAGAGAAGGGACTCCTCTGAGGTGCAGAGTAATCACCTGACATAAGAAGTGGAGCGGCGATATGTCTGATTTTTGCGGCAATACAGCTATCAAGGCTTATTTTCTGTATCGGACCAAGCCAGTTTAGGTTGATCACAGAAAAAGGGTTGAACTCTACAGCTGACATTAGGCATCAACGGCAGATTCAACCAAGTATAGACTCAAATTTGATTGGACATTGAAAACATACAATTAGTTATAAAGATGTGGGAAAAGAAAAATTCAGGAAGTGTGGAACGAGAATGGACTACATCAACGTTGCTGCATTAATTGGCATTTGCTTCCGAGGCATATAGTATTTTACGACAGTCTGCTTGGTCAAGTGTGTTGTTTTCCCCCAGAATCAGTTCGTTGTCAAGACTCTGCACATTCATGATGGCAGTCAAAATTCATGCAACAGCATGTCTCTGTCTCATGCAAATTGCACCTTGTCTGCATTTTTGGACAATAATGATTTTATTTGTTGTTGAGATGTAAATATGATTGTAAATTCACTAAATAAAGCTTGAATCATTCAATATTATGATTACTGTAACCTTTGCCTGTGAGTCCATATTGCATGTTTAAAAGACTATGAGGACCATGGGGCCACACATCATAGTGTGGCTGTATGTATTTCTAATCTTCACTGTGCAAGCTTGTGTGAGGAAACTAAAGCCCATAATCCAGTGTGAGCCTTGTGTCTGCAGCCGTGTTGGACCCCACAGTGAAGGCAGTAAAGGTGGACTGGGAGAAGATAGTGAATGGGGATGAAGAAATCACTGGTACTTTTGTACGTAAAGATACATTGACTTCTGACTTGGTTGCCAGGTATGAAGTTAATACATGTCCTTACATGAGCAGCTTATAAGCAGGAATTGCCTGCTTTTAAGTTGTTTTAACATTAACGTTAACATTTCTCATCTTACGTATGTTTATTAATTGTGGCTTTGTCGAATATACTGAAGTTCAGGTGATTTTTAACAAAACGTCACGTAATTAGATCTGCGGTAGGAACAACAAGTGCCGTGGGAACCGGCTAACAGCAAACACGGACAGTGTTTTGGACGGACAACAACAAGACGGGCCAACTGAGTGCTAGCTGCGTAGTGGATACCTGTCACAGCTTTATTAAATATTGGATATAAATTGGTTGTCATTCGGACCTTTGAGGTTAAAGGGTCTCAGCAGACGGATAAATGTCTGATGCATCAGGTAGGATGGTTGTCTGATGTGAAAACTGACTTCAAATTTTGACAATGGGTCGGCGCTCCACTGCGCTATTTTAGCTAGCTTCGTAGCTACCATGGCCATTTAAACAGAAAATTACACGTTAAGGCACTTGTTTGACGGGGTATTTAATTTTGTTTCCTGTAGAACTTCCTAAAAGAGAAGAAGAGGGGGAGGTTAGACCTGAACCAGAGGTAAGAAAACCAGTTTATCCTCAGCTGATAGCACGTAACCGAGGCGGGGTTATCGTTCCACAGCTGGTTTTTAGCTTTGTAAAATGAAAATAAAAGCCGCAACCTGTCACCGTCTCACACAGCAGGTGTTAATAACGCAGATCCTCGGGGTTAACTGTGCACTGCTGCTGAATATGTTATGTCACTATTGTCTATCGTTTGTAGGAACAATCCGACGACAGCAGTGAGGAAGAGGCAGCAGGAGACACAGAGAGTATGTGAACACAAACATGGCATATCTGTAACATGCAGTGCTGTCCGGTACGACAGTAAGAATATAAAACAATACTATTTTCCGGCTGTATGTTGTCTTTGTATTATTTCATGTATTCAGAGACAACCCGAAATCCTACAGTATAATGTGGCGTTTCTTGTCAGCCAAACCTCAATGCATGGTTGCAATGATTTCCTACCTGTTAGGCCACCTTTAATTTTGGGTGGTAGGTAGCACACCAAGCAGCACTAATACATGCCAGTTGTCTTTGCCTTTTTCTACAAATATAGTGGCTGTAGTGAGCCATATGAACATAAAATATGCCCCTGTGTTTAAACACGTGCTGCCTGCCCTGTTATGTGGACGCCAAAGCGCCATATGCTGATGATTCTGTCTTGGGTTTAGTATGGGTGTCTGTCCACACAAGAGGACATTTAATGATCACCCATTCCGTTGCTTACCCTCGTCTGATTCTTCTCTGTGTTCCTGTCAGTGGACTTTCTTCGTAACCTCTTCTCCAGCACTCTGGGCCTCGGCTCAGCAGACAAAGTTCTGGATGAGCTGACTCTGGAGGGAGTGGCGCAATACATAAAGAGTGGCAAATGTGAGTCTTTACTTCCATTCAGGCCATCCATTACGGCTGACCATAGTGGATTGATTTGCTGCTGACAAGTTTGTTACTGCAGTGCAGTTATTATTGATCTATGTTGAAAATTGCTCTGTATCCATTCAGGTAAAAACATCATCTGCATGGTTGGAGCAGGTATATCCACATGTGAGTATCTCAGCTTTAATTTCATGAAATTCAAAAGTATTTATAAATCTACATATATATATCTATATATATCAATATATATCTATATGTATATGTATATATGTATATGTGTGTGTATATATGTATATGTGTGTGCATATATAGATATACATATATATATATATATATATATATATAGATAGATAGATAGATAGATAGATAGATAGATAGATAGATAGATATAGAAGTGTGTATGTATGTATACATACAGATACATACATATAACTCCATCATATATATTTGTAACATCTCTCTCCACAGCGGCTGGAATCCCTGACTTCCGTTCACCAGGAACAGGCCTTTATGCAAACCTGCAGAAATATAACCTACCTTACCCAGAGGCCATCTTCCAGATAGATTACTTTAAGGTGTGTTAATGATTGCTTTGCGCAAGTTTGAAGCATGGTGCTGTATATAACAACTGTCTCAGGTCCCTCAAAAGTCCTTGGTAGTTTTTGAACTATTTTGATTTAAATTTGAATAGTAACACTTGAACATTATTTATACCTTGATTAATCCAAAGTTTATATACGAAGTGAAGACATTTGAAATCCAATTTTTTTCCCACAAGTGTATTTCCAGAAAATAGGACTGTTTTAAGTTGTTACTTGGCTACTATGGCTAGTTGCTCGTTATACCCTCTTATGGTCATCTGATGAAAATGATTATTTTTCAAGAATTGAGGTATTACGTTTTCCATCATCGCTGTCAATACAATAAAATTTAATATTTTTCGCCATCTTGTATCTCAGAAACATCCGGAGCCATTCTTTGCCTTGGCCAAGGAGCTTTACCCAGGACAGTTCAAGGTACAACACCCCTCCTGCTGCCAATCATCTGCTGATCAACTGTCTTGTTATTTAGAAAACTAAGAACTACCTCAGAGGTGTTTTTTCTCTCCTGTTTGACTTTTCTTGGCCTTTAGCCGACAATCTGTCACTACTTCATTAAGATGGTGAAGGACAAGGGGCTCCTGAAACGCTGCTACACACAGGTAGGACAAACACTCAGCTTTACATAAATGAGTTAACTTTTTCTGTACTGACATTGATGTGTGTGTTTGATTAGAATATTGACACCCTGGAACGAGTGGCTGGGCTTGAAGGAGAAGATCTAATTGAAGCTCATGGAACGTTCTACACATCCCACTGTGTAAGCTTCTGCTGCCGCAAGGAGTACAACCTGGACTGGATGAAAGGTGTCTTTTGCTTTTGTTAGTCTTTACATGGAAGAACAGGAGCCAAAGATTATGGAGTTGTTTTCCATGCCATTTGGGGCTTTGAACTCCTTGTTCTGCCTTGTAGAAAAAATCTTTGCTGATGACATTCCCAGATGTGACAAGTGCAGCAGTTTGGTCAAGCCAGGTCAGTTGATCTTTGTCTCTCGATTTTTTTTGTATTTCTGTTATGTTCATTTTAGTTCTATAAGCATTCTCTTATTTGTAATTTTCATGCCTCTTCCTAAAAGACCCGCCAACCCTTCTGCACAGCATTTTGTCTCTTTTTAGTTCACAAACATGACTCAGTATCTCTTTGTACCTGTGTCCCTTGCTTCTCTTCACCCAGATATAGTCTTCTTTGGAGAGAATCTGCCTGTCCGGTTCTTCACTTCAATGAAGATGGTGAGCTCATGTTGGTGGTTTGATAGTATGTAGGCATGTCTGGAAGGAGTGTCATGTAACACCTCTGCAGAAACAGACTCTTTTCACTGTTTATATACCTGTTAGGACTTTCCTCGCTGTGACCTTCTCATCGTAATGGGGACGTCTCTGCAGGTCCAACCATTTGCAAGTCTAGTCAGCAGGTACAACAGGTCAAGTTTCCTATTCCTGAAATATAATGCTGATCACAGACACTGCTGCCATAATAATTTGGCAGTACACTGTTGTCCAGCAGCCAGTGAGACTGTCCTGCAGCATGAAAGATTTAAGGCCTGAGTCCTGTCTTGTTGATCTGTCCTCTGAGAAAGATGCCGAGGGGCCCACTCCCATATTTTTGAACTTATTGTAGATTGCTCTGGTAAAAAGCTTAAGCTTAATTGCCAAAATATTTGCCTAAATTATTGTTGTTTTTTTGTTATTCAGGGTTTCCAAAAGTTGTCCCAGACTGCTCATTAACATGGAGAAGGCAGGGCAGGTGAGCTACCTCCACTCCATCAACTCTTTTGTGCCTTTATCTATATTCTTCTTTCTGTCATTGATGTGTTTCTTGGATTCTCTGTGCAGGCTGATCCTCTGTTCGGTTTGCTTGGTTTTGGTGGAGGGATGGACTTCGACTCAGACAAGGCATACAGGTGATACAGAGATGCGGCTACTTCCCCTCTCCAGCTGTTCTACTATATTAGCTTCAACCTCCTATCGCAACTTGTGTCTCATGTAAAAACAGATCTGATCTGAATGAATCCAACAAAGGTGAGCCAGTCCAACTTACAGAGTAGGATGAAGATACGTTTTTAAAAATGAATAAACTGGGCCAAAATTATGAATAATTATTGATATTTTCCGTGTATCAGTTTAAACTGACATCATGCAGTTTATGTTTTCACCACCAGAGGGTGCCAAAGCAACATGCATAATGATGATTCAGTGAGAGACCTTGTGCTACACCACATTTTTTATTATTTTTCACTTAATGTAGTTACTCAGTAGTTAGGCAAACAGTAGTCGTCATGGCATTAAAAATTTGGGGCCAATGACAAACTGTCCAGCTAGCAAAATCCTTTAAACCACTAGGAAGGTGAAACTGTTCAAACTACCTGCAATTAGCTATTAATAGTAACTAGTAACTAGCAGCACTAGTAATTTTACAACTCACGGCTTTGATGTTCAAATAAAATGCAACAGCACAGTATAGTAAAATGGACTGAAAATTTGAACTGCATAAAGTTTTGCATAAAATTCTGCTAGAATCCAACCATTTCATGGCTCACACAGCGAACCCTATTTGGCTGCAGTGGTGAAGATAGTAAAAACAATGATGCATCGTAGTTTAAAACGGCTATCTTTAGCAAAGTGCGTATGACTGTTGTATCAACAGCTTAATAGAGGCTAAAGACAAAAAGTTACAAAAAATTTAAATGGGATTTGTATCTGTATTGTTTGACACTCAGTGTTGTAATATTGATATTTGCATCAGTAGTGGAAATGAAGAAGTGGTGTGGAGCCTTTCTAGGTTCTAATAGTGGCGTTTTTTCTTCCCTACAGAGACGTAGCTCAAATCAGTACATGTGATGAAGGCTGTTTGGCTCTAGCTGACCTGCTGGGATGGAAGGTAAGTTACACAGTCATCTTTATACAGTAGATCCTGTGCTCATCTAAGGTTGCACTTCTTGTTTAAGCTATCTACCTTACTTATTACCTATTTACTGCGAAACATCACACACAATTCTAAGGAAAAATAGCCTTGGGCTATCGTGCAATTAATACCATAAGCAATACAGTCTGGAGGTAATTATGCCAATGTAACCACTGCTCAATTCAAACACAATTTATTATCACTGTTTTCGTCGTAGGGAAATTCAAAGTTTAACACAGTCTCATCAGCTGCAGGAGAGACAAAAAAAAGATGAGTGCTTTTGAAACATCATTGTAGTCTATTTATGATTTTCCTGTGTGATATTGTGGTTGCAAGCCCCCACTGTGGAGGGACTTCTCAATAAACACAAAGCACGAGCTGTTTTTCTCAAGCGTTACCAGGATGTTACCAGTCCGTCATCTCTGTCTCCATGCGTCACTCCTGTTAAATACCTTGTGGTTTCACTTCTTTCCAGGCAGAGCTGGAAGAATTGGTGAAGCAAGAGCATGCCAGGATTGACAGTCAGGACAAAAAAGAGAAGGCCAGGGAGAAGAACAAAGCTGCAGCCAAGGCGGGCTCTGCATTGGTGGCACCAGAACCCAAAAAGGAAGAGTAACTAGTGAAAAAGCTCTCTCTTTTTTTAATTGAAAGTTACTGTAGTGATGTCACAGTTTGGAATTGGCCCTTAAAGGCAGATTATGATAGCAGGGTTTCTGTTTGAAAGTGAGCCAATGACAGGGGTCTGTCACACTCAGTTTTAATCAGACATTTGTTTCCTCTGAATAGTCCCTGTGTTTTATGCTTTTGTTTATATCAGTTACGTGCACTTTACTGACATTAATACACTTTCCTAATGTTTTTTGCATTATCTCACATCTGTCTCAGATGTATAATTGTTTCTGAGGAAGTTGACTCTATGCATTTTACTGCAATAGACTGTGGCATTGTTGCAGTATATCTACATGTCAGCACCTCATGTTTGTAGATGTGTAGAAGGTGGTAATTATCTCCAACAACTCAAGCATTGTGATCATGACTTTACTACACTGCACCAAAGCCGAAATAATTCTCCAAATCAAGTATTGCACACTTCTGATGGAGTGATTCTGGTCATCTTCTTTTCACAAGCCAAAATTGACTTCATATAACTAACATATCTCTCAAAAAAATGAACTTCCTGAAAGGTGAACTGAGGTAGTTACACAGTGACTATAACAGCAGGATAATTGGTTATTTGCAACTTTAAAAATGCTGTGATTTTTAACTAACAGTGTTTTTCATGTTAATCCTCTACTCCTGATTTCTGTGATATCTTTTAACACAATGTTCTCAGACATTTATGGAGCAAATGACGTTCTCGTAATATTATGGAAATGCAAACTGTACATGATGCGCAAAATATAATCTTAACTCTGCCCTCTCTATTGTCAGGAACACAGTTGCTCATCAGTTGATTTTCTACCTTTAAAACCTTCGGGGATACAAGAGGAATACAAGAAGTATTAACAACATGGATTTCTATAGGAGGGTGTAATTTAACATAAGAAGATAGAGTTTCATGGGATAGCTGTAAAAGCATGAATTGTTGCATTATGAAATAAAAAAAATACAGGGGTGGACACAATAAGATGAACATCTGTACAATATTATGGAAACCGATACAAACATCCGGCAATAAAGTTTACCTTTGTAAAGCTGATCATGTTTACTTTTCTTGAGACTGTATCAGAGAGGAGTTGATTCAACCATGTTGTAGTTTTTTAGGCTTTAATTAGTGGCAAATATTAATGTTTGTAGGCTTAACATTAAATTTTCGTAACCAAGTAAGCAACAATAAAAAAAAATGCAAAAAAAACATGAACCATTTTAATTCATCAAGACTGCACCTGTAGTTCTTATGACACAGCGGCATGGAAACATCTGAAAACAAACCCGCAACAGTCGACACATTTTGATTCACATGTGGCTTAACTCTGATCAATGCATGGAAATACATGACGTCCAATTTTTCCAATTAATCCCAAGGAACCAGTGAAAATAAAACACACATACAGAAAATTCATGTGAAAAAAACTAAAACTGTTCTAACTGGTGGAATGTTTGTGTTCATGTGGGACCACACCATCATTAGTAAGAAGTTTATTGAGAAAATAGGTTTTCAGGGCCTTTTAAGATTTCTGTAACATTTATGGGGTTTTGGCCTTTGAAATTTTTTACTTGTGACTCTTACCTACAGCACCACCATCTGAAGTATTGCTCTCAAAATTTATTCCACACATATTCCCATTTACAGTAGTTTCACAATGGAAAGGTTGATGGCTGAGGTGGCAAGGGCCACCCTCAGAGTCCTATTGGCCACTTTAATGCCACTTTTATTGGGTATCACTTACTTCTTACCCTTATTTGTCTTTGAAATGTGGTAAAATTAAAGATAGTGTTGTTAGAAGTGCTTAAGGTGACCTTTTCACAGTGAGGTTTTTGACAAGTGGTGTTTTTACATGTTTTCCAGATTTCTCAATATCTTTGAGGTCTGCATAAACAATGTTTATTTTTATCTCATTCTGGTTTTGTCCTAACGAGATTGTTGCAGCAGATGTAATTTGTTGGAGTACAGGAAAAGTCTACAGCCCTGCTAGCAGCTCTGTGAGGCTGTACTTAGGCTCGGCAGTACTTTGCGCTAAATGCTAGTGCTAGCATGTTAACGTGCTGACGATGACACAGCTAGCGGGTAAAATGTTCACTAACTTCTTAGTTTGGCATGTTGGCATGCTAACATTTGTTCATTAGCACTAAACACAAATTACAGCTGATGATGATAGGAAAACCGTGAGTTTTGAAAGTACTTTGATAGTACCAGACAAATTAAATATTTGGTTTTGGTTTTTGAAATCCTATTCCTACTAGCTTTTAGGTCATTTTACTAAAAGTTACAATCAGCTCCAACTGTCTTGCAAAATTACCAAAGTAAAACTAACAGAGATCAAGGCCTGTGATTACCACCTTTAGTTCACTTTTTTAATTCATATTGACAGGACCAAAGTGATCAAGTGATCAGACTAACACACTAGAAGTTATTATTTGGTTTTTGCTTCATTGGAGCCAGTTGTATTGGTCATTGCTATTATACAGATTGTGGTTTTGGCAGAAAACGGTTTGAACAGAAAATGTAACGGTGCTAATTGGAAATGTTGACCAGTCAGCCACACCTCTAGCTGAGGTTTCCGTGAGGACAGCCAGCAAACCAACCTGCGTGTAGGTGAGACAAAACAGACTTGAAAATCCCCTGTGCAGTCATAAAATACTGATGTATTCAAAGCAGAGTGTATGTGTCTATATGTGTATTTCTTCCATGGCTGCAAGATAACAATCTGTAACACTTGAGAACACAGATCATCGCAGAGCTGTGGTAAAGCATTTTCAGGACCACTGTCTCCTCTCAACTTTGACGTTTTTACCATTCATCACCTCTGAGCAGAAGACAGATGGTGCTGCAGTGAGAAAAAATAGGCAGATGTAGCTGTTGAGAGAACAGACAGTGTTCACACTGTGCACAGAGATGGGTTAACCACATGCCGAGTTGTTGGGAGGGGAGGGCGAAGAAAGTGCAGCCATGAAAGATAAGCTCTACACCTTCACAAAAAAACGCAAAGCGCATTAAATGCCAGCATGGGCAGAATGCAGAAGAAGGCAAACGTGGCAGCCGTACAGCAGTTACTTGTATTTTGAAAAACAAAATATTCTGCACATTACACCAGGAAACGTCTTGTGGATGTATGTCTTAGGAGCATGTGAGCCTCCTATTTTTGCCCTGTTGGTATTTTGACATCTTAAGCAACATTTTGTGCTGTTTAGGACGGAAGCTCTCAAGACAGAAGATTACAGCATGTGGAGAAATGTACTAATAGTGTAGAGGAGAGAGAGCACATGAACTAACTGAACCATCCCAACACATGTAAGTATATAACCATTTTCATACATCAAAATGCTTTTTCTAATAATTCTATAGATTTTTGTCAGATTATTGAAAAGTAAGGGCCAGACAGCCACATCTTACATGAAACTCCACATGAAAAACCACAAGTTTAACATTCATTGTGTCCCAATCTTGGCGCATGAAGGTTTCAGCAGTTTTATTCAAGATTGTTGCTGATTGTCAATATGTGACTTACCCACTGATCTGTTGTTTATGTGCATGGATGCAGACAGTTATACATGCACATAAACGGGTCACTATGTTTGTGTCCAGGGCAGTTCACAGTCCAGTTAATGGGACCACAGCCATCCCGTGGAGGGGCAGCAGGAAGAGACCATCGCTGCTGGAGCAGCTGAAAGGCTGTCAGGAGGCCTGGTGCCCCGGTGCACCCTGGGATAGAGAAGGGGCCCATGCTGCTATCTGTGGAACACCTGCTGGGGTGAGCTGTCCTCCTCTTCAATACAAAAATCAATCAGTCAAGCAGTCTTCTTGTGAATGTGATGTTACATTACATCTAAAGCCGCTTCACTTATTTACAAAAATTCTTGAAATAACGCACTCAGGCAAGGACATTCTTTTCCACGGTTTAAAAATGGCCTTCAAGCTTAAAAATTCTTTGAGATAACTTTACAAGGGAGTGGAATATAAATCTTGATCTCCAGTTGTTTTCAACCACTTGAGGGCATTTGGTAGAGTGCAAACACTGAATAATTCTGCCTTTTGGAAAAAGCCTCAGCCCCCATGCTGGTTATATTTTAACCAAAATACCCCATCTAGATCATCACCAAATTTTAATGAGACAGTGGTCTGAGTCCGTATGTGACAGCGTACATTTTCCTTTTAACTTTGTTGAGTCAAAGAGTTGGAATTTTACTTAGTGTTCTTTCTCTGCCCATTTTTAAAACTATATCTTATTCTTTCTCTTTTTTTGAGCAGATTTGAGAGCCTGAAAAAAGAGGGATCTTTTTTTGTGTCTCCATTTCTCATCATCAGTCTTAACCCTCATTTGTGTGTAATCCAACTTAAATCATGCTGTCAGCTCTAGATAAGTCTGCTGCTCGTGTTTTCTGAAACTAAGTGGCTTCGAGTCTCAAACAAGCAAAGCAATGATACTGTAGGGATGACTCTAAGCTTCACTTAAACTTTCTTAACTGGCCTGGACACTGACATGCATATTTCTGTGACACGAAAGTAGTTCCTTTTTCTATTTTACATCTGATAACAACAGGAACAGTAGTTTTGGGGCTGAATGCAGAAGTACAGCGTGAGCATTTTCAGGGAAATGACCTGCTGCAAAGACAGAATGTGAGTAGAATAAATAAATGTCATTAAGGTACATGTTTGCTTTATGAAAGAGTGACATGCAAATAATTACCCACAAATGCCAAACTCTCATTGGAAGCAATAAGTAATGCATGAGTATTTGGGGTATACGAGCGTTTGTTTTTTTGCACAGAAACTACTCGACGGAGAGCTAAGACTTTTATAAATTAATACAAGACAGTGTCCTAATGAGAAACAATGTACGTCATGGAGTTTGTATTCTGACTTGTTTTGTTGATTCAGATGTTGAACGAAAAAGTTCATTCATTCATTCATTCATTTCTGCTTGACTGGTTCCACGAATGACTAGAGGTTGCCATTATGAATCAATGCATAAATACTTATTCATAATATCTCAGCCGCCATACTGTCTGTGTGTTCAAAGTTTGGTGACTTGCAGTGAACTTTTCTCTATTTCTGTGCACGCAGAGCATGAAAGCCACTTCCTCTGTGCGTGTATAATTGTCTGCTGGTTTGTGAGAGCGCCTCTGAATTCCGTTATGGGGCCGTTAGTTCGCTGTGCTTGGGATTGCATAGGCATCGTTTTACTCAAGTCACTATGTCTCAACCAACACCTCGGTTCTGTTTTATTCACTGTTTCCAAAAAAGGCAATGTGATCACACCTCTCTACATTAGAACATCTATGCAGCGAAAGCGAAGTTATCAGTGTAAAAAAGCAATGACTGGTATTACAACTTTAGCAGTTAAAATGATGTTGTCTGTTTTATGAATGTCTTATGTACAATAGAAAATGATCTACATTATGATATAAATAAATCAATGAAAAAACTGCTTCTGGGAGTATTCAGATAGCTTAACTTTTTAAAATCTTAAGCAACAAAAAACACCCTTTTTAGGAGTTCAAAAACTCTGCTACTCTGCTTCAGGGCTGTGGGATCTGGGTCTGGTCAGGTTTAATTGGCAATGGCCTGGTAGTATAGGCAAGCGAGGCACTGACTGATAACTTACTCTGAGTCTTTGAGTGTTGCTAAACTCAGATTGGCCCATGGAAATACTTGATATCACCTTTTTTTTAACTGAGCCCTGCCACACAGACAACACAAAAAATACAGAAATCGTCTGTGTGAAATAACCGAATTGTTCTTACTTTGGCAAAAAGTGCGTATTCATGTAGGACCCAACGATTCATAACAAGGACATGATCGGGAAAAGGGTTTTTTTAGGGCCTTTAATTTGAAATATTTTATTTTTTCATCAGTCTATGATTGGTAGCCCTTAATGACTGAGGAATCTTCACAAATGTTTTACAAATGGAAATACAGATTGACATCTGTGTCTGCAACATTGCATCATTCAGGCCTTTATTATAAATTAAACTTAGTATAAACTGTCATCATGAACTGTCGTGGTGATGGAGGACTCAGAGCTGTCTATACTGCGACTGGTAAAAGCTATGACTGTGTGGAAACGTAGGTACACGTTTGTAAAATGCAGTTTCAATTTCATTTCCAATACATTTGGAAAAGAAGCACCTACAGTACAACAGAAAAAATGTTTAGAGGTCCTAAGCCACCTAAGGTCCACACTCAGATAGTATTAACCAGCCTCCATCGAGTCATATCAGCTCTTCGATCGAACAAACAACTCTGTATTATGTATCAGCACTTACGAACCCTTGGAAAATGACTGTTTACGTGACTTTTAATTTCCTCACTTCTGCAACTTGTCATCATGACTAATTATCAAGATCAAATCAATCCAATCTTATCATAAAAATACTGACACAGTGTCCGCTGTTTTTTTCCACATTCTTTTTTAAATCGTCAGTGTTTTCCTTTATTATGTCCATCCCGTGGTTTGTCACTTCTCACTGCTTCTCCTCTTGCTACCTTGTTGCCATGGAGCCTGCCACTGTGAACATTTGAGAGAAAACGTCTTCCTGCTCAACAAGCCTCTGTATAACTTCATCTACTGATATGAGTCACTGTGCGTGTGTGTGCGTCTCCTTCCAGAGTTTCCTGGTTGTGCGGGACGCCGTGACGTCTCAGCCCACCGTGCTGTGTGTCTCTGCTGGAGGAGAAAATGAAAGTGTTCTTGATTATAAAATCAAAAGCACAGGCACAGGTATGGACCACATGCATCCAAACACATAGTTATTTCTGCGTGTGTGTGTGTTTGCTTGATCCGGTCTATAAGTTCCTTATAGAAAATGTCACTTTAAGGGATTATTTCATGACTCATTACTTCTGCCAAAACTGACAGACTAAACTGAAAAACAGTTGCCGCAACCAATAATGTCATATATCAGGTACATATACTTTCTGCTATTGAATTTGAGTGCACCTACAGTAGAAACCTGGCAAAGGTTTTACGGTGAGAGCAGGTAATGCTCCCCTACACCTCTGGGGCAACTTTCAAACTGCAAATTCTGGTTCCTTAAGTGTTAACTTCCTTTACTACCGATCAGATCCACACCCATCCATGCTACTTTTACTACTCTGCACATGCATATGGTAAATCTAAAAAATCACCGGCTGAAGAGACGGCTGACGTCTCTGAACTGCAGCAACCCTGCTCAGCACCAGAAACCACATGGTAATAGACTTCCTGGCTACTGAAGTTAATGTGATACATGGCCCTTCTTTAGAGGTCCTCTTGTAGTCTTCCCGGTTCAACTTTCATATGTTTCCAGGAATGTATTTTTTCATCAGAAGGCTTTAGAATGAGACTAATACCATCCACCCTGTCTCTGTTTCTCCCTCTCAGCGTTCCAGTTGTCTGAGTCTCGTCTTTCTTTCTCTGACTTGGCTCAGCTGGTGCTCTTCTACTCTCTGACGAGGTAAGAACGTGCTGTATCACTGATGTCTTTTTATTTGTTGTGTGTTTAAACTTCCACTTAAACGTGGGGATTTCTAACATTTTATTACTACTGCATAGGTGTTACGGTAAAGCATGACCCTGGCACTGCTATAATCTTCTGTTAATTCTTTTGTCTCTAGGGCTAGCCATGTTATATGAGGTGAAACATTCTAACTTAGTTTTTAAAATATTTTGTTTAGACTTCAGTTAAAAACCTAATCAGCAATTGCTTCAGCATTGACAGAATTGGGTCCATCTCAAGGTCTGTGCAAACCTCCTGAATCTGTTTAACAAATTCATTTTATCTCTGTCATTTCTTCTTCTGTGTCAGGGATGTGTTGGCCGTTTGTCTATGGATTCCTCGGTGGATCTACAGTGTAACCGACAAGAACAAAGATCATCTCTCTCAGCTTGAACCCAGTGAGTCCTTTCCTATCTGTGTCTATTTGTTTCATATCCTCTCCCAGAAGAAATATCTTAAAAATATGAAAAGAGGAGAAGAGAAGTATTTTTGAATCAGTAAAGACTCTTTACTGTTTGATTTGTTTCTAGCAACTAAATGACAGTTAAACTGTTTTTGGAAATATGTTTTTTAACAGAGAACTGACTTTTTTTTTGGACACTTTACTAATGCAGAAACTTGGCTCCGCTCACCACCTGAGCAACAGACTGATGAAATGTCTCACAAGGAGCCAAGCAATGTATTGTGCTCCATACAGGTACACACTGTGTGTGTGTGTGTGTGTGTGTGTGTGTGTGTGTGTGTGTGGGGGGGGGGGGGGTGTAAAGGAGAAAGTACAGGGGATGGTAGGATAAAAAAGGGAAACAGCTTCCTCATTTCCTCGTGTTTGCTACTGAGGCACTGTGTCTGAATACCTTTAAGCTGCATGAATCAATATTTTTATATTAACAATGGATCAATTTTTGATGTGTAATGTCAAGGGAATTGCTCATAGTGATGAACCCACAGAGAATTATCACACAGCTCTGCAGTTCACCCCAGTTCTATTAGATATTTTAGCTTCTTTTAGCTCATTGTTTAGGTTTTTTGGCCAGGATACTCCACTGTCATCAGTGTTGTTTTCAGCCGCAGAAGGCAGCCGTTTTCAGGGGAAATGCTCTAATACACCCACCATAAACCAGCTGGTCAACATAGTGGAGCCTTCAGCAGCTAGAGTCATACTGCTAATGCTAATTCTTCTCCATGTCTGCTGGATGTGTAAATAAGCAAGTGTTTGCTAACACGTTCACCCCCTTCATACGATGGTAATATAACATATGGTATATGTTGTGTTCACACCATGAATCCATTAATTCTGCTATAAAGCAGAGGTTAGCAATGACTTCAAGCTTCTTTCACACCCAATTGTGGTGTTCAGTTTGTCATACCATCCTATTTCTTCACTGTTTGTGTATGTGTGTTGCCTTAGCTGACTTCCACCAATGGGGCCCTGTGTGTCATCAATCCCCTCTACGTTTGTGAACATGGAGATGATTGGCTGACCCGCGGGGCGAGTACTGTACAGTGGGCCACACAACCATCAAATTACAGGCGAGAGCAACGCCTCAGCACCACTCGAACATGGGCAGGGGCAGGGTTACAAAGTAAACGGGCCATCTCATTGGACCAGGAACCCTCTGCTGCCAGTACGGAGAATTCTGGTGCGGACTTGTTACTGTTATATGTGAATTGAGTATTTATTTAGAAATTTGCTGCTCCCACTTTAGAGGGCCAGTTCACCCAAATTACAAAAATCAGACTTTCTCAATTCCCTGTTGTGATGTTTGACCATGCATTTTTGATTTTACTTTCCCAGGTTTTGAGATATCCACCTCTATATATACAGGTTATGGGATACACTGCGCATAAAAATAATTTTAAAAAACTCAACAACAATGTGTTTATGTCCAAGTTAACCAGGAAAATTGACAGACCTTACAGTGATCATTTTAAAAGTACTGTTTTGGTTTTCATAATCCATGTCTCCTCGTCCAGGTCTAACCAGAGCCAAATCAACTGATTCATCACATTCCCCCACAACCCCAACAACACCAGCTGCTCTAGCAGGGGTGGTCCTCAGGAGGCCCAGCCGAGATTCTGCCTGCAGCTCCCCACAAAGAGCAAGCACGGGGAGCCTGCCTCCATCTACTCCCTCCAACGCTGAAAGTTTAAATTGCGCAGCGTCCGAGATGCAGCACCATTACAGCCCCGTGCCTCAGTCTCCTCACAGGGTGTCCTGGATCGAAGATGGAGTCTGGCTACCCCCACCCAGGCCTTCCTCAATGCTCCAGCCCCCATCTCTAGAGCTTGACTCGCTGTCAATCAGCAGCATAGAGGAAGAGCAGGAGGCCCAAATGCCAAGCCCCACACCCCACCAACCATCAGCACACCGTTTGGCTGACAAGGTCATACATCGGTTCTCGGCGGTGGGCCAGGCGCTCAGTGGGCTGGTATGTCAGAAGAAAAGACTGACCCATCGTGTGCACGAGCTGAGTGAGCGGAAAGGCGGTGTGTTCGCAGAGGCTGTGAGAGGATTCGTGGAGATGACGCGGAGGAGAGGCGCTGACATCGGTGGGGTCACGGGGACAGAGTTCTTACAGGAAGTGAGGTCATCGCTTACGTCACTTAAGGAGACACTGTTGGACTACCCGGAAATCCAGATATTGTTGGACAGCATTACTGATCTAAGTGACCCAGAGATGGGTGAGTGCACTGAGAGTTGACTAACAAAAATGTACCTTTCAGCAGTGTTTGTTCATATCAATGACAGAACCTGCGTTATTACTGTATCCTGCAACCCAATGGATCAGTGGTAAGCGCTTCTCTGACCTTTCCTCACATGCCTTTTGACCCTCCTGCAGACTCGTTGGTGGAGCTCTCCATCCACAAGGTGGCTCTGAAGCCCGTCTCCGCCCACCTCTACTCGTCCGTTTGCACCTCACGCGCCAGTGATGGCAGCCTCGAGCGTCTCCAGAGCAACCTGCGCGTGCTGGAAAAGAATGGGGTGGAGGAGCTCGGGGGGTCGGCGGGAGTCGGAGTTCCTGACTCTGTCAGCCTGGAGCGGATCCAGCAGAGATGGACGACAATGCATGAAGCCTACTCCCCGAACAAGAAGATCCATATCCTGCTCAAAGTCTGCAAGAGCATCTATCACAGCATGAGTGTTAATGCCAGCTCAGGTGAACGTTTGTTTCTATGATTATTACTTCTCTAGCTCTGTCTGTCTCGTCTCTGGCTATGTCTGGACTGGCACCTGGTTTGTGTCTTAACATCCCTCTAAATTAAAAATCCTCCCCTCCTCCCCTGCAGTTACAGTATTCGGAGCAGACGATTTTCTGCCCTGCTTGACATGGGTGCTGCTCCGTAGCGACGTGGTCACCTTGCAGCTAGACACAGACTACATGATGGAGCTGCTGGACCCCACGCAGTTACAGGGAGAGGGTAAGGCCGACACAGTCGCCTTCTCGTTCTCACACAATCACATTTCCGCCACAGACCACTGTAGTGGCAAGTTGGCCGATTCGTAAGCTTCCACGTTTCCTGGAACATGGTAACACGAGCTGTTGAGTTTAAACTTAGTTAGAAATTGACTCATCACTGAATCACAACAGGTTGCACCACACAAACCAGTTCATACGTAGAGATTAGCTGGTACTAAATATTTAAACCCCACAACTGCCAGGTGTAATAATTTAAAAAAAATACATGCCAAAGATTCACTAAACGACCAAATAACATCAGCTGGACAGACATAAAACATTTCCCTCTAATTCTAAATTAACTGCATGAATTTTACTAACTCTGAAACACAAATAATTCTCCATAAATAAAACAAAGTAATCATGTATTGGCAATTAAGTTTAATATATTCTCTAAAGCTGTAATATTTGGAAGTTTGGCTACAGCTTGTGATGCTACAAAGACTTCGTGTTAGCGTAGTTTTGTTTGGACAGTGTTACAGATGTTTCCTAGCAACATTACTAAAGTCTTTACTAGCTTTACTAAGATATTATAGACTCTCCAAAATCCCTCCCTTGTTCATTCATTCATTACTCCCTATATAATGGACACTCAATAGTTTACTCAATAGTGAGCAGTAAATAATAATAATAATGATGATAATAATAATTATTATAAAGATCTGATATTCCCCACTCATTCTAAACTGTACTAATACTACTAACTCTAAAACACACATATGCTATGTATGCATATGCACGTAAGCCATACCTACATTTCCGAGCTACTACATTGCTTAAGTTTTAAACAACCAGATTAAGTAAATCACCAGTTTGAAACTAGCTAGTCATTAAAAACTTAGGAAGGACTTTATGACCTACACTTGGTAATGGATTTACAACTAGCTGGTGCAACTCAGTACTGGTGTCCGAATGGAGGTGTAGGTTTGACTCCAACATTTGCTCATTTAGTAGATGGTTTCCCACTAATTATAGAGATTTTCTGTGCTGTTATATTACAATCAGAAGTCACAGACTGTCTCCCTTTCTGCATTTCCCACATCAACAGGTGGCTACTACCTTACAACTCTATACGCCTCTCTCTACTACATCAGCAGTTTCCGTCCACGATTGGCGGCTCGTCAGCTCAGCGTAGAAGCCCAACACTCTCTTAACCAGTGGCATCGCAGGCGCACCCTGCACTGCCACCAATCTCGTCGTAGCAAGCATCGACGGACCATTCGCAGGCAGATGTGTCGGGAGAGGGGGTCACAGAACCCTGAGACAGGGATTGGCACTAAAGAGGAAAGTGGAAAAGGAAATGTTTTTGTTTATACTGATGAGGCACTGCAGCAGACAGAAAGCAGTGTAGAGGCTCTGCAGCAACTTAGAGAGGAGACAGGGAGAGGACAAGGAGATGAGGAACAATCACAGATGTCTACTCCACTGTCAGACTGTCACCAGCAAGAGGTAATAAGGAGCAAACAGGAAGACAGACAGACTCTATGTACAGCAGAAGAAGAGGACCAAAGAGGACTGTAATGGAGAGAAGAGGAAGAAAGGGACTGGGATGAAAAATATGTCCCATCCTGCTCAAATTCCTCTTCTAAAGGGGCCAGAGAAAGCTTTTGGTTAGTGTTGCTAACGAACTGGTGTCAGTAAATTATGAAAATGTGTCGCCCCATTCACTGGTTGGGACTCCTCTAGGGTCTCAAGATCAATCTGAAGGGTCACAAGATGATTATGCAATGTGGTAAACAAACACAAGTTCGGATGTTGTATTTGATGCTCAAGTTTTGTCTCACCTTATTTTTTTTATTCATGTATAGATGCTATTAAATTTGGTAAGGTACAACATGAATTTGAATTCTTTTATATGCTGTTTAATTTAAACTAATGTCATTTAAGACGTGTAAATATATTAATATGAAAATAATAATTTGCAAAGAGAGTAAAGTAATAACATGAAAAGTCTGTTTTTGTTGACTGTCTTGTGTTTGTCTTGTATGTCTTCAGCACCATGTCCAGCAGCTGTTTTCACCTAAATAGCTCTGATAAATCCAGCCCGCGCTTCTCATATATTATTATTACAGAAAATCATTTCGCTAAAAAGCCAGATATTCTCCTCAAGTAGGTGGAGACTAAAACAGAGCTTAAAGTTAAGTGAATAGTGGACTTAGATTTATCAGAGCAGAAATATGAGTCCAAATAAATACTTAGTAGGCGACTGTCTGCTATGGAGTTAGCAGTGACATCTTTATGTTGTCTTACAGTAGATATGTCTTTTTCTGCTTGTTGAAAAGTTCTTTTCCTCACAAGTGGCCAAAAATTCAAAATCAATTAAAGTAACTTAAGCTCATCTTCAGCTTCAGCCTTTTATTACAAAGCCATGTGCTTTTTGCAATTTTTTTTTTTCAGGCAGAGCTTCACCAGGTCAAGATCTGATCACAAGATCACAAAAGTGCTTTTAGACTTTGTATGCTTTACAAAGACATACTGTATCACCATATCAGCCTCCCAAGTAATCTCCAAACACGAATATGTCTTCACTTTGGACCACTAGAGGGCAGCATTAAACTTCCTGTGAGATATACAGCTTTTACCCTCTTTAAATGATTTACTTACAGTTTGCAGAATATACACAGGTTTGATTTTAATTCATGGTATAAGGTAGGACAGAATATATTCTGTGGAATATATTAAACAGGAGCAAATAGTAAAATCTGGATTAGTTTATGCAATTTTCAAAATGTTGAGAAACAAGGTCACGGCATGCAGCAACTACCTTTTAGCTGGTGAGTCCCAGCAGATTTGTTTTTGGAGATTTCCTCTAACACAGGTTACATGCGCACACACACAGACACACAAAATGACATTTCCCTTATTACTAAAAATAGTAATAAGGGGACCGAAATTGAAGCAGTTACGAAAGTTAGAGTGGCTGTAGGTTTAAGTACTGAAAGGAGGTGAAGTAGCTGAGTAGTAGTAGTGGAAGTAGCAACTGAAGTTAAAGCTCCAACAGGATTACATGTAGGAGATGCAGACGGAGTTCTGGCAAAAAGCTTAAATTGCAGATGAAAATGATTTTTAAAAGATTTAAACAGCAGATGAACGGTCACTTAAATGTGCCTCAAGTTAGCACATATAGAATTTTGATGGCTGAACTGTAAAACATTAAAGGAGGTGATGAGGCTAGAAGTAAAACTTTTAAAGGTGTTGCAATCATACTTGAAGCACGTAGCTGAAGTTGAAACACTTACTTTGAATGAGTTGAATGGCGTGCTTTTTATTTTACTTCCGTTTCCCCTTTAATATTTTAACTGTAAACTTCAGCTGTCACTTCCACAACAGTTCAAATTTGAACTCTTATTACTATATTTTATTTTATTTTCTGTCTTAAAATGCACTTTGCATTGCATGTCAAGTATGAAAAGTGCTTTATAAATTAAGTTAAGCAGCAGACATTTAAGCACTAAAAGGATTTCAGCAGCAGTTGAAGATAAAGTTAAATAATGTGCACTTAAAGTAGTTGAAGCGGCAGTTGAAGCGTAAACATACACAGTGACAGTAGATACTGAGGCACTTAATCGAGTTGAGCTAGCACTTGACATTTAAGCAATAAAAGTTGTTTAAATAGAAACTGCTGTTAAGGCATTTGTAGAACTTGAGAGGCAGATGTGCTGTACCAACTTAAAAAACTTGTGACAGCTTAGGTTGAAGCATGTATGCAGTTGAAGCGACAGAGAAATCTGAATCAATAAAAACAGATGAAGTGTTAGTACTTAAAGGTGCTGAAGTTGCTCTTAAAGTTGACGTAGTTAAAGAAAATTAAAGGAGCTGCAGAGGTTAAAGCATAAAAATTAGTTGAAGAGACAGTTAAAGTGTCAACTTGCCATTTCACCTATTTTATTAGTTGATTATTACTTAATTTTTTCCTTGTAATTTCCAGTACATTTTTCTACTATATTGATTTTACGTAGTTATTATGTTTGTTTTTTTTTGTAATTACTATGTAATTAACTGCCTGTAAATTCAAACGTATCCAAAACAGTTAATGAATGCACATACATCCAGCATGTACACATGTAAATAGTTATACAGGGGGCCGCTTATGTAAATGTACAAACACATATGGAACCGTCTTGTCGCTGCATTCTAAATGACCGAGCCAATCAAATTTGCCTAATGAGACATCTGGCATTCTGCCTGCATGTGGATGTCAAGCCCAGAAACAGCTGGGCCTTAACACACACACACACACACACACACACACACACATTCCCTTTCTCTTCTCACACTTTATCAGTCGTGTCAGATCTGGTGTAAGTCTGAGAGAGAAACTAAGTGCTACACGCTGGATCACAAATTTATTGGGCACACATACCCATGGCAAAATTTAAGAAGTGTTGAGAAAGGAGTTGTTGTCAAGACTATGCTGGTCAGTGAACAGTGTCACACGCTCTCTCTCCCTCACGCAGTTCCTTCACACATGTGATATATTATGCATACATGAGTGTGTGTAACCCACTCACCACAGCCATAAATTAGATATATGGCAGTGCAGTTGTGGAGGCAGTGGGGGGGGGGGGGTGTACAGAGAAGAGAAGATAAGAGGAGTGTGGGTGTGTTTGTGTGTATGTGAAATGAGGAGGGGGGGTGGGGGGGCACAGATGGCTGTGGCCTTAGGCGTTCTGCAACTAAACATGGAGACTGCAGCACACACAGACAAGGAAGATTAAGTGTGTGTGTGTGGGGGGGGGTAGTTAAGTAAAGCACAGACTTTAGTTAGGAAGTACATCAATTTCTTGCAAAATAATTGCAGAAGAACTAACTGTGAAGATTAGTATGAGTACAGTATATTTTTCAATATCTAGAATAGAAATGAGAAACAGTAAATGTCTCAGCTTTCAGGCCAAAAATGTAAAAACTGAGAGTCAGTGCAGTAGCCAACAAAACAACTTGGAAATGGCCAAGTATTAGAAAAAATAATGCTGAATTTGCATGAGCATTAAAATGTAAAAAAAAAAAGGTCCCTTTAATGCTATAAAGGTAGTCAAATCTTAATCCATTTATATACAAATTAAAATCATAACGATTGAATAGTAAAAAAAATCTTAATTGGACTACAGTTTTAATAGTTGTCATACACTCACATGTGCTTAAATTGCCCTAAAGATGCCTTGTACTGCTTCCCTTTAAGCTCAGTAATCATCTTAACTTGGTTTGGATGAAGTCGAGTTTGGCATCTTAATGTCCTGCCCTGCCTTGTCCTCCTCTGTCACTCGTCCCCTATAATACATATAAGTGTCATTGTCTTTACTGCAGTCTTTCAGGGGCTGTCACTATCCAACAGCTTGCCTCTGTCACGGCTCGTTCACACACCCACAATAAAACTTTCTCTCTTTCTCTTTACAATCACCCTGGTGCTTTTTCATTCCCTCTCTCTGTCATTCAGTTCCTCTCTGCTCTTCCTCCTTTTCCCCGCTGCATTCCTCCATTCCTTTCTCTCCCCCACCATCTTTAACTCCCTCCTCTCCTCCCTCCGCCTCCCTCTCTCCCACTTGTCTGAACTCTGACAGGTGTGTAATTGAATGATTAATGACCACTAGAGTAACCCCCACTCCCACACACACAGACACGCACTTTATGTTAAAATGGAATTGTACCTACTTATGCAAACACATATGCATGCGCAACACACAGGAATGCACACTTTCTCATTACACACGTGTATTCATTTTGCTTCGATAGCCCAAATGGTCAAATTCTTGCAACCAGTAGGAGTCTTGAAATGATGGAAACATTATAAGGATGCACTCAATATGTATGAAAACATCCTGCACATGAGGGCCAACACTGTACAAGCACTGCAATGGAGCTCCTTTGAAATGACAATCACACTATTGTCATTTTAAGAAAATGTTATAACTTATGTGAATTTTATCAAATTCATTTCCCACAAAAATGTGTTATTTCTATATATCATTTTCTCAAACTTCTGTCAAATTGTGAAGTTTGCAAAATGAACTTGTGCAGTGCTACACACTCCGCCTCCACGCGCTATCAGCCTCATATTCTTTTCAGTACACAAAGACTGAAACACAAATACACGTGAATATATTCAAGCACTTTCTCCCTCCCCTCTCCTCTCCATTTGTCAACATAAAGGCAGATTTTATGCAGTGTAATTCCCATCATCTAATTGAGTCTGTCCTGGTGAGAGACAGGGCAGCCAGTCACAAGCGGAGGCTATGACCATGAATTATATTGTGTGAGTGAGGGCTGTACACTCATGTAAGAATAAAGCATGTGGTGTCAGTGTTTGCAGAATTATACATTTTAGGATCACTGTTTTCAAATAGCTGGAGAGCAAAAAATTCTTTCAGGATTGGTGATATTCATACATTATGAATGGAGTCCAATGTTATACAACATGTTCAGTGGCCGTAGGAGGAGACTGTACCAATATTAATATTTGAGGGTTTAAAAAAATATGATCTTTTTTTTTTTTTACACAAATTTATAACATCAATATAGTTGAACATTTTGGGAAATACGATACCACTTTCTCATATGTTTACAGCTAATATGAAGTCACAGCCAGCAGCCGGTTAGCTTAGCCTAGTCCAAAGGTAAAAGGATTCTACCAGCTAGCACTTGTAAAGCTCACTAAGTAACACAGTATATCTTGTTTGTTTAATCAAAAACCAAAGTGTAAAAATGACATGGTGTGGATTTACAGGAGGTTGCCAGTTTCTTGCCTGGCAACCGCACATTGACGACAAGACTCTACATTAAACAAATTACATACTAGAGAATACTAGAAAAACAACAGCCTCTGTTATTTGCTCAAACACTAAAAATAATAGTTTAACATTTTTGGAAATACACTAATTTGATTTCTCGCCAAGAGTTACCATTCTCTGATCTGTTGGTGTTATGTGAAACTGAGCCAAGAGATGGTTGGCTTAGCTTGCTAGCTAGCTATCTGGATGGCAGATGGCAAGAGTTACCCCATGTTGTCCCACAGAGAGCTTTGTGGTGAACCAGAGTGCACTGTCCAATCTTCAGAGGTCATACTGATGTCGAAAAACCGTTTAGATTGAAACAAAAGTTGTTGCACTACTTTACATGGCAGTGTTGTGAAAAAAGACTGGCAGGCAAACACGCCGGTGAGGAGGTGAAAGAGTAAAAGTGAGGGGCACGTCCTGAACCACATGGCCGAGGAGTGAGTGTGTGGAGGGACAAAGAGAAATGAAAAGTGGAGGGGCGCTCAGGTCAGGACCTGGGTGCCAGGAACAACAGCCATTTCCTGCTGACCTCTGTCTGAACTCTGGCCCCTGACCCAGGCTGAATGGGGGCAGGGTGGTGGGGTATTCGGCGTTTGTTATGTGTTTGGGGTGCTGTGTGTAGTGTGGCAAAAGGTGGAATTATATATGGATGTTTGATGGATGAAGGGATGTAGAGCAGAAAAGAGCCAAGGGTTATGGAGGGGACGTGTACCTCGGGAGCTACGATGGGAAAAGTTAGGAGTGACACCTCAGAAGTTTTGAGGGTTTGTACTTGTTGGGATATTATCTTTCATTTAGGTGATAAACAAGTAGGAAAGAAAAAAGTTGGGCCTTGAAAAGATCCGCAAAGGCCACACGGAGCTCTAGTCCGAGCTATAAAACATTAAAATACATCAGACTTCTTTCCTCTCTGTGATAATCCAGTCTGTGTGACCGATTACTGCGGCTACAGCTTGAGGCCTCCGTCAGGGTGAAACAGATAGTCAGAGGAGGGGACAGAGCGATGTGACTTACGACTGGAAAGAAGCAGGAAGATTACACTATTTGTCAAGGAGAGGTCCTGTGACAGTGAAGGTGTTTTATTATAAGTGTTTGAACATCTCATGAGGGTGTCAAAATATTCCCGAGTGGTATGGAGTATTGTAAATCAAGGACACACAAGCATTTAGGCTGTTTTCAAAATTGTGTGCTGCCTGTTTTTGCCTTTGGTTGTGTTTGGGAAGTCGTGAATAAGGAGAGGAAAGTGTTTGAATAATGTATCTTTGGAGCCTATATTGTATATTTCATCGATGTTTATTTGATTAAAATAAGATTAAGAAAGCTAGGAAATGAGATCTGTGAAGGAAAACAGATTACATACATCCTCAAACAGAGCTCCATGGAAAGACCGACCAGTGCTGCTGTGACAGTTTTCTTGTTCAAAGTTTTCTTGTTGTTTGCAAATCTGCAAAATGAACAGCATTTTTCGGAGCTGTTTTTGCACTGAACTGACTTTTAGTTTCTACAGTTCAGTCTAACAGAGACCGAGACATTGGCTGTGGCCTAATTACATGCTAAAAAAAGTATAAACTCTATACTAATCTGTAAATACATAAGCTTACGCTTGTTTTGGTCATCAGTGGTGATCCAGGACGGGAACCTCCATCTCCATAAATGTGAGACGATTCGGTTTCGGAACAGACTTGTGAATATGTCTGAACAGCAGCTCACTGTAGAAAAAATCTTTAACTGGGACATTTTGCATGGTGAAATCTTTATGTTGTATGCTTCATTTAGTTTTTATTTATCAAAAACAGGTTACAGTGTAATATTCATGAGGTATGAGAAAAGGTGGTCTGTTGATGTTTGGTTCAAGCCTAAATTACAAACATGTTATGTGTTATATGATTCAGATGAGATTGAAGATAAAGTCCCATCGTATGTTTAGCAGCTCATTATATGAGGACTACGCTTTTTAGCGAAATGGGTTTTTTACTACATTTTACCACAGCAATATTTTTGGTATCTTAAAGGTCAAAGTGGGAGGAGCACTTGTATGTCCATGACATAATAAAACAAGACTAGGCCAAACCAAGAATGTGGCCGGAGCAAGTATGGTCAATGTGCGATTGAGGACATAGTTGAAAACCGTTGAGGAGCTGCTGTGAATAACTACTTCAATGCAAAGTAGCTAAGGCCTGCTCGGAAAGGCTAAATGTCGCTAGAAGATGT
Organism: Xiphias gladius; assembly: GCF_016859285.1. Taxonomy (NCBI): domain Eukaryota; kingdom Metazoa; phylum Chordata; class Actinopteri; order Istiophoriformes; family Xiphiidae; genus Xiphias; species Xiphias gladius. Next base: position 6,269,297 of record NC_053406.1, on the reverse strand, counting down.
AATACGCTATTTAGCATATTCATGACGTCATTGCCTCGTATTCGCATTTTGCCTAGTGCCAGCCTGTCTCAGCCCTTTATCTGTTTGCTTCTCTCCTTCTCTCTGTGCTTGCATATACAGTCATTTAATCCAGCTGAGTTCCCAATAAAGCTGTTCTCATGTACGTTTTTCTGTTTCAGTTGTCTGACAACAGAACAAGTATGAAATAGTGACTGAAACGCGGCCCATTAAGACGACATGTTTACCAGCAGTCACTTCCGAGCCATTTCCAAGCTGTTTCTCTGCTCTGCTAAAATCCTGATTTAATAACTGTGACGTCTTCTGACAAACTCAACAGACACGTAAGTCAAAGACAACAGTTGTGCTGTGATTTCGGCTATACTGACTTGTAAAATGATCACTCAGAGAGAAAGTGAGATGCTCATTCATGACTATGCAGCTGCCATGTGGTCAATTAAATGGGACGCATATAGACGTGTGTCTGCAAGAAATGAAAGTACTGACAAACTGACTGACAGACCTGCAGTGTCACTTTATTTTTATTAACTACCCAGTACCTCGATTTATCTAAAAAAAATGACTGTAGCTGTTTTCAGACTCAAAGGTAGAATCACACCACACTCACAAACAGATGACCACAACAAGTCTTACAAAAAAACACTTTAATACTTTAACGATATTTCCCATCATCATTCAGAAATGTTTCAGCGTTCCGAGCAGAGCGGAGAGGGAGCTGAATGTTTAAAGAGTCCTTTGGCTGCAGCTCCCCTCACACACCGCTGTGACAGACAAACATATACTAGAAATGCTTACAGAAGTTCGTGTGTGTATGTCTGTGTATGTTTGTGTGCAGAAATGGCTTTCAGTGTAGTGTGTCTTGCGGTGTGTATGTGTACGTTGTGTAATTGCATGTGTGTAGGAAAGATCCTAAGGTAACGGACACCTGTTGGCATCTTAAGGAGGTCAGTGGTACAAGAGCGAGGCAGACTGGAAGTCATTCATAGTGTTTAGCTTCATGCTGAGGAAGAGCACTAACATTTCAACAAGCTCATGTGAAGCTGTAACCGCCTGGAGTGGCACACATAAATAGAAAAATAGAATAATAAAAAACTCAAATCAGCTTTAAATAAAGTGTGTGTCAAGGTGTGTGTGTGTATCTTTGACAGTCAACGTGTGCAGGAAGACAGGGAGTAGTGAAGAAGGCGTGTTCACAGGATCAAGTCCCACCCAGTAACGTCCATGTGCTGTTGTAAAAAGTTCGGGGATAAATATTCATCTGTCTCTCTGATCCAATCAAGCATCTTCCTGGGGTTCAGTAGGCATGATGGGAAGTGTAGTTTAAAGCATGTGTCTCACCCACAGGACACAGTGGAAACATTTGGAGAGGAGGAAGCACTTCTAATCTGAAAGAGGTATGGCTTAAACCTGTGGGTCCAGACTGTGTGTGTGTGTGTGTGTAAGTGTAATGTTTATGTTTACTTATGTGCGTGCGTGCATGTCTGTATGTGCTGTGTGTGTGTGTGTGTGTTAGCGAGTGGAACAGCTACATTGAGGTCAGTGTCTTTCAGTGGGGGAATGTAAACTTTCGGAGCAATGTGTCTTTTTTCCTTAAATAGTGTACTGTGTGCGTCATTACACAAACACAGCTACACACACACACACACACACACACACACACATCTCACTGCACACACTCACACACACATTCATACAGTAAATTTCCTTCACACACATACCCCGACTCCCCTCCCTCCCCCCTCTACAACTAGTGTGCGTGTATGTCCAGTCCCTGGGCGAGGAGGGGCTCTGCGGGATGTGTGTGTGGTGGTGGATGGAGCAGCATGGCGGGGTGGGGGTGAGGGCCTGGGTACGGGTGGAGGGAAGGTCCCGGGTGGGGAGGGTAGCCTGGCTGGGACAGGAGAGCGCTGGGGTAGTCGCCCTGCAGAGAAGACATCCCCTGGAGACCTGGTGGGGCAGAAACAGAGGAACAGGGTTTTTCTTAATGTAAATAAAGTGGAATCATTTTTTAGGATCTGGCTCTGCTAATATGGAGAAATGCTGAGCAGATACGTTTTTTAATAATCTGTCTTTGGCAAAAGAAGCCATCCTTATCGACGGTATCTTAGGTCAAGTGTGTAAATAAGAGTGGAGTGCATTTCTCTTTCTTAAATCACCAATTTAAGAAAGAAAATTTGCAGATTGTCCGTTCTTTTTTGCACTGGAAAATACTGGAAACAGAGTTAACGCCTGAATCAGTTCAATATTTATATATTTTTTAACTTAGAGGTGAAAAATCTTGTTCTGTCTTTCTGTATAGTATAAACCTGTTTTCCTGTTCTTTACTTTGAAACCCCTTAACATAGTGTACAAGTTTCCCCTTTTATTTCCCCATAGCTTAAACTTTGTTAAAATCATCTTATTGTACTCAGTATGTTCCAGGTCGTAATTGAAGGTATATAATGTTGACACTGAGAGAAATTTTAATATATTTAATATAATTTATATATAATAAACATTTGATAAATGGTTTATAACACACTAATAATGTAGTTGTATGCAGTTGTAAGTGTTTGTTCATGTTTTTATCAACAACTGTAATGTCTCCAACGATACCTATTAGTGGGCGCGGCTGTATACACAAATAATGAATGACAATATAGTAAAATACAGTTTAATAAATAAATTAAATTTAAAAAATATGTCTTCATAATAGAAGCTAAAATTGCTGATAATTACTGTACATTAATAAGCACTTAAACATGTACTTATAGCTGTGCACAACTAAATTAAAGCGTGTTTTAAACCATTTATTAAATGTTTGTATACTACTTATGCAGTAGATGCGAAGTAGTGGGGACTTTTAAAGTGCTACCTCAAATGCACATATTGTAGATGTCTTATATTTAATTTTACACACAGTTTCCTCAAATTCGGCCTGACATACTTGGTATTTTTGAAAACTTTTTTGGGTTTGACTAATGTCTGGTTGCACGGGATAAATTTGTAATGACTGACACCCCAGTCGGCCGCAGCTTGTTAAGAAAGGTTTTAACAGCATCAGGAGACATTAACATTTATAGATTTTGTTATTTTCTAGTGTTATTAAAATACATAACCATTTGAGAGGTTCCAGTCTTTTTGTCTGATTTTTGCTGGTGGCCGATCCATTTTATTCACGTTTGAATCACAAATTTTTTTCTTATTTCCTTCGTTGTTCCCTAATTGTACCTTGTTCAGTCTACACACACAATGCTGCCTTCTCCAGCATCAGAAACTCAACATGGTGATGAATTAATCATTGAAATTATTTTCAAATTAGACCAAACAAAGACATTGGAGTTGTGGATGAATTTATACAAGTGTATACAGAAACCACCTCTAACACATTGCTAAATAGTGGGTTAGTCACTCTTAACTTACGCTTGTGACTATTTATGTTCAAAGTATTTAATGAAAAAGCACAGTGAGGAATAAACAGAGAGTATAAATATTATAACTTGTTTTTTTATTTAAGATTTCTCAGTTCGACTCTATCTCTTCAAGGCCATACGCATTTTTTTCAAGGTGGTCAGCAGTGACTGTTTTTGTCAACTATTTTTGACTATAACTTTAGTGTGGACTTTAAAAGGCTGGCAATGGTCTATATTTTTCTTACTGTCAACAAATCCTATGAAAAGACCAAATCTAACTGTAATAGTCCACTTCTAAATAATTTTTGACTTCACCAGCCCATTTGTGGTGCTCAGCTCCAAGCCCATTTATTCCTACTGAGGAGGTAAAATATAAACACTTTTTATATTTTACACATAAACATTTTCAGCTGTGGATTAATACCTATTTGGTGCTTTAGTGAGTATTTGTGGCAGCAGGACAGTACATGTGGGATTGATTCCAGATAAACTACAATATGTTTGTGGTAATGAAGGAACATTTCACCCAGTGTGTTTTTAGTAGTATTTAGACAACAATTGTGCTCAATGGTACAGATAAATAATCTCTATCAGGCTTTGACTACAAGGACAATACTGATTAGTAGATTAATTTCAGTGTTGGTTTCTGTCTTTTCATTTGGATTTGCTGTTAGTTAGAAAAATATGGACTATCACGAGAGCCATCCTTTAAGTAGAGGAGGTATATTTTGCACTTTTTGTGTCAGTGTGTGCGTGCAATATTTCTCCACAGGCTACCGTACCTGCTGTTCGAAGACCGAGGTGGGCCTGTCCGTCAAGCCCGTAGCCCCCAAGAGCTGCTCCCTCTGGGCTGTAGGGGCCACCCTGACCTGTGAGACAACACACACTATCAGACACAAATATCCATCAGACGCACACCCAGTACATACACCGAGCAGCTGACTGACTTATAAAGACTGACCTGAGCGATTTGACTGGTCAATCATCGGCTGAACTATTCTCCTCCTGGCGTTGATGAACCTTTTCAGGGGGAGAGCGACATTAAGAAAGAGTGTGTTCAGAGAGAGAGAGGGAGAGAGATGGAGAGAGAGAGAAGGACGAGACCACCCGTTAATGGAGAAAAAGGCTGACCGGCAGACTACTAACCTTTTCCCTTTTACAACCACTTAACCCTTTCAGAGGGCAGAGTAAATCAACGTTAGGGCAGAGCAGGTATTGATCGCCTCTGTGATAATCGATTGATCTGCACTGATTGGGTCAGTGTGTGTGTGTGTGTGTGTGTGTGTGTGTGTGTGTGTGTGTGCGTGTGCTGCAGCAGGGGTACAAATAAAAACATGCAAGTCATCAGATTACAAAATATACTGTTTAGCATGTAATACACACTCCATATTTTTAAGTTAGAGTCTTCGTATGAGTTTGTGTTTCTGTAACTGAGGTACAGAGAATTGAAAGAACAAATTGATCAGCAGCATGGAAATGCTCTGTGTATGGGTGTTATAGACTCATATATGCATATGCTTTGCCCGTGCAGATATATGTCTGAGCCATGAATAGGGAATTTGGGAGCTGTAAATCATCTGATTATTGGATATTGATTTGCTATTCTGTTTTATGAACACGGAGTAACTGGATTTTACTACTCTGCAGCTTCAGGAAAAATGCTTAGTAGGACATTTCTTCCTCTGTTACAAGCTTCTCTCTAATAAAGTAGATTATAGTCTTCTATAGAGGTCTTGTAAAATGCTACCTTTCATTTAATTAACATTTATTCACAAAAAATGTCCACAATAAAGAGTTACTAAGCAAAAAAAATGTGACTTCAGTGAGTTGTAAAATATAGATACTGTTCATTTCTGCATCAGACTAGCACGCCAATATGTTATTGACATGGCGAAGGCTGTGTTGTCAAATTGAAAGTTGACGCTTTTCATTTAAACAAGTCAGTTTAACTCATTATTGATAAGCCGTAGGGCTGGAATTAGTGTATTGATTTAGTGTGCACTGACCAGTTGTTGACCTGTAAGATGGTCAGTCCCGTGTCCTGCGACAGCTGCTTCTTCTGCTCCTCAGATGGGTATGGGTGCTGGGAAAGGACACACAGAGCCAGGGTTAAAGAAATCGAAACACAAGCCAGACTTTGGGGTGTGATGTCTGTGGCCTTCCTGCAGACACCTTACTAAATGCATGTGGATCAACAGGAGAATCATCTTGAGGCTACCTGAGGCTGAAATCTAGAATAAAATATACTGACTTACTTCCATCACAATTCACATCTACGCTCACATTTTCGACCTCAGCAACCCCTCGCCCTCTCTCCATATTTCTCTCTCACACACACACACATACTGTGATAATTGGAATAAAGCAACATTTGACCTGCCTCATTTAATAGCTCATTACCAATCTAACCACCTCACCAACAATTACTCACTCCATTTCTATCACTTCAACAATTATTCAATAGCAAGCATGTTCACATAATCTCCCAATTTTTCATCTAATTTAACTGGCCTGCATTATGCACTGGCTTCACCTCTCTTTGTCTATTTTTGTCCGTGACGTTTTGGCTCTCACTAAATCCTCTCTTTCTGTAATTATTCTCTCATCCAGAGCTATACACAAGCTTTCTTTGTTTTGTTACGGCCCTGCAGGATGGTTTCAATTACTGTCCAAAATTCAGTATTTTCAGGGGTAGTGATTAACTCTGGTGTGATAAGAACACGGAGAAGCTCTCTTACCGACAGGTGCTGGAAAAGCCACGCTCTCATGATGTTTGTGGCCACTTTGGGGAAGATCCCTCTCTTCTTGTTGTTCCTCCTGTCTCTGTCAGACTCATCCTCCTCTCCTGTACTGGGGGAGGCCACTCCTCCATCGAGACCATCGCCTGTAGGGAGACCATGGAAACACTGTAGCTTAGGGACTGTGTATGTGTACATACATCTATTAGGGTCCGACTGATAAAAGCTCACAGTGATTTTTTTGCTTATATTTTGTATCAGTATTCATACATTCAATTCATTACATTTGACCATTTTAAAGACAAAAAGAAATCCAATTTCTACATTCCCAAACCAATTCACAATTAAGATCAACTACTGTAATAATGATCAATTCTGCAACAAATACCGAACCAACCGTACAGTGTTCATCATATCAAAGTAGGGCTCCAACTAGCAGTTATTTTCATTACTATCATTTCTACCATTTAGAGTGTTATAGCATAAGCTGTGTGTATAATAGGCTGTGTGTGAATGTTGTTGCAGATGTGGCAGTTGTGTATATGAACACTGTTGTTCCTCTGCATATGCATCTGTGCTGTGCAGTGTGTTCTCTCACACACAGTATTTCTCAGCTGGTGTGTATGTACCTGTGTCGCTACAGTTGTCTGCTGTGCTGAGTGAAAGCAGGCCACAGGTGCCTGGTGTTCCCAGAGGAGTAGAGGCACATTCATCTGGCTCCCGAAGCCACGATGCATTCTGCAGGGAAAGAGAGAGAGAGAGAGAGATGAGGTCGGAGGTGGAGTAAATGGGAAGTTGGGGAATTCCCAGCAGGTAGAGAGGAGGGAGAACAACAAGTCATGAAACACATGTGCATTATTCAGACATCCAGCGGATGCAGCTGGACAGGTGAATGGTGGAGTTTCTCCCACAGTGCGTGCTGTTTGACATTCAGTGTCTCACCTGCTCCGACAGACTGGTGCAGGATCCAGCGAAGTCCTCCATGTCGGACTTGGAGCCGCCCTCCCGCTCATCCAGGACGAGGTCTGTGGGCATTTTGCCCTTCAGACAGGTGATGTAGCGAAGGCAGAAGTTATCACACAGGTCATGCACCTTAAGAGAGATTTACTTTCATCAGTGCAAACTTTTAACACCACTTTCTAATCAGTACCTAAATAGGTCATAACAGTGCAGTGAGCATAAAAGGAGGGGTTCACATTTTTTCAAGTCTGTCTTGAAACAATATTCAAATGTTCATATGTATACAAAAACAGTTTTGCTTGCAGTAACCATTCATCCTGTTCATGTCGGCCGTCAAGAGAAAATTTGTGACACTATCCTTAAATGTCTTTCACTGCTTGACAGGATTTCCTTTGCTAGGTTTCCAAATTAAAATGCAAGGATTCCCTTCAACCTTCTCAACACAAGTGGTTTGGAAAACCTAAGAGAAATGTGTAGTTATAATCAGTTGATTAGTCATCTTTGTTAAGGTGCAGAAAGACTGTTGTTTATTCATTTTATGTATTTTATGAGTATTTGATTATAGTGATGTTTAGCAATTGGTACGTAAGTCCTGGATGTCAGACTTTCCCATGAGCACATGAACACACAGTGCCCATTCTAAAAAAGTCCATGAAAATATAAGAATGACCAAAAAAATGTTAAAATAAAAACATGTTGCGCTTCCACCAACCTTCTCTAACTCCAGTAAATGAAAGCGAAGAACCTGTATGGCCTGGATCATCTATGTAGAGGAGAAAGCAGAATAATTATGGATATGTTATCCACAATGCATGTGTGAAAATGTGTTTCATATTTTAGCGTGATGTCAGTGTGCATCATACCAAGTTGTCCAGCTCAGGATTGGACGAAAATATGGGTTTCTCTGAACGAATCTGCGACACAAATTCAATTCATTATTACAAATCTGAAAACAGGCTTTCATCGATATCTGTTCTGTGATTGGCTCTCACAGCTGTCACTCACCTGCTTGGCAAACGCAGCGATGTCATCGTTGAAGGATTCGGAGGAGCAGACGTCGCTGTGATTGGCCATGCCGGGGAGGTGGGAGGTGGCTGAGATGGAGGCAGACTCTCGGGGGGAGCAGGTGGCCAGCTCGCACTTCTCAAACACTAGGGCCAGCAGTGGAAACAGTGGGTGACTGCACACACACACACACACACACACACACACACACACACACACACACACACACATAGACAGTTAACATACTATACTGTACATAAACACAGTAACAGTTGACACAGTGTACACATGATACATTTAGAGATGGTGTTAAAAGAAACTTGATACTACAGTATTTATGAAACACACAGTCATAAACACTTCACATGTATTTTCATATTCAGTACACAAATATATACTGTACGTTAATCTGCTGAAAGTGTATGTGTAGTTGAAACTGTTTTTTAGCCACTGTCAGGCTACATAAATCACTGCTTCCACCACATCTAGGGCTTCAAACACACACTCACACGCATGCTTACCCATAGATCTGGTCTTTGTGGTGTTTGAGGGAGTCGGGGATGGTGGGTCCGTACTGTGGGGGAGGAAGCGGCCTGACATCATCCCCGTACCCCCCCACCGACATGCCCTCCGACCCTGAGTAGTGCACCAGCTCTTCATACTGAAACACAATTAGATGGAAAGACAGAAAACATGAGACCCATTCGACATCTGTGCCTGTCTGACATCAAATCTTATTGTGATTTTATTATGTGGCTGAGCTGTCATGGGGCTTCAGTGGCACGGCTTACTGGACTAACACTCATTTAGGAGATCTGATCTGGTTTTACATCTGGAGCAGTGTTTGAGTCTTTCATTTGCTTGTTTTGTCCGACTAACAGTCCAAGACCCAGAGGTATTCAGTTTACTATCGTAAAAGACTGAGAAAACCAGCAAATATTCACCAAAAGAAAGCTGGCACCAGTGTGTTTTTGGCATTTTTACTTCAAAAACTACTTCATTATCAAAATTGATTGAAGATTAATTTTCTGTTGATCCACTAATTGATAACTCGACTGATCGTGTCAGCTTTTATGTGTACATGCATATGTATTTGTAGATTTCAGTGACAGTAGAGTTGTAGTGGGAAGACAGTAATCAATCACTGCAAGCTAAACAAACGCCAATATCAACACAAACAAAAACTAAACATCAAATGGTTAGAGTATACCACTCCCCAAGTTGTGCATGTGCGTGTGTGTGCGTGCGTGCATGCATTGATCATGGACCATTACTGCAGTTCTGTGCACTGGACAATCCACTCGCGCGTGTGCAGATCCCAGTTTCTTCGTGAGAGAACCTAGGTGATTTCTACATTTTCGCTTCAGCTGAAGTATTACATGCTGCTGAAAATTATTCTACCACTCTCAGGATTATGAAATCCTGATGAAATCCTTCCTAAGGCGCTTGGATAACTTCGAAAATGCGCAGCAGTCAAGATGAAAAAGCAGCTTTTCGTGGTTCTTGAAAAGTCTAGTGTCTGGTGCTTAAAAGAAGAGGAGATGAGGGGAGAGATGAGATCCTTGGAGAAAGACAGTGAGCCTGTAGCTGCTAATGTTGTCTCCTCCCTCCTAAACTCAGACTAGACAGGAGCCGTGCTGAGACGTCCCTCACATCCCGCTGTGACAGCCTCACTGGGGCCCGCTCACACACACTCACACACAGGATGGATCAGACACGCATATGGTACGCTCAACGACACAGTCACAAACATGCACAGATACGTAAAGAGAAAAACATACACACAGCAACACTTACACACAAAGCATCATGAATATGCATGTCTGACTCCCTTGTTTACCCCTCTCTCTCTCTCTCTCTCTCTCTCTCTCTCTCTGTGTGTGTTAAGGAGCTTAATTTGTGCTTCGCTGCAGCTTCTGGCTCTGAGGCGACGCTGCTCAGGTCAGCAGATCTGCTTCTGTTTCTCTTTCTGCTGGATTAAAAGGGACTCATGCCGCAGTCCCAAAGGGCCACCGGGATCACAGACTGCACCTGCTAGGTGGCTTGGCCTGGACACCTTTCACTTCTGTGTTATTTTAACCAAGCCATAAAAGTTATGACCTGCTGAGCCTAGTTTTTCTCCGTGGACACTATTCCCCTGGCAGGCAACCACAGGAGGTTGTATGTATTCGAATGCAAATGTATTTATTTGCATTTGTTCTTTCAGATTTGCAATCATGACAACATTACAACCATATTCCTCTTTATTAGTTACACTTGTTTTCATCATCAGTACTCCAAATGACAAACAGACACTAAGATTTGTATCCAAAATTGTCCAATTAGAGATGATGTTGTTGTTGTTTACGGAGTGCATTCATATCTAAATTCTAAGTGGTGAGACAGCAACAGTGAAACCCAACAGAAAAGCAATTATTCTTACATATTCTCTCTATCTTGACCTCTTGGAATTAAATAAAAGAAAAATTGAATTGCCCTCCTCTGCAGGACCCCTGGAGGTCTCTGGACCCCACTTTAGGAACCACTGTCCTAAATGGCTTATCAAATTATTGTGTGTCAGAGTCCCATATGGCCACCAGGATCACAGAAAGCACCTGCTCTGAGGCCCTGGCCCGGGACACCTTCGAGTTTTTATGGGGGCTGGCTATTAACACAATCACCGCTATCGGATTGCGCGTCTCTCTTTACGCACGGCCCCTATCGGGTTTCTGCGCACGAAGCGGATCAAAGCGCACAAGTGGAGATGACAAATTCCGCCAATTTTCCCTTTTTCAAAAGTCACGGAGGTGGTCGGCGCGCCTCAGATGGTGGGACAACATCTTCATAACAACTTTTAATTGTGTTATTATTTCCACCGGCGCAGAAAAGTTACCACAGGCCCAACGGGCCTGTTGAGTTCACTTGTGCTGGGAAGACAAACCCACACAAAAACACACCCTGAGCTGTAGGAATAACATGGTTTAGCTTTGTAGAACTGGATTTACATCGGCTCAAACATTTTTTTTAAAATAAATAAATAAATAGTAAATCACGAAGACGAAATTAGGTCCACGGCTTCGTGTCATATTTCAGACACTCTAAAAAGACTAACTCAATTATTAAACTTCCGTTACTATTAATTAAGAATGGCGGGTCTTTTTTTTAAACTTTGTAAACACCTAAATTAAAGTACAAGTATAATTGTTATTACCTAAGAAAATGCTGCCCCTTTTTTCTACCTTAAAAGAGTTGTGCAGAAAACTAGCAAACCAATTCAAATTCATTCGTTTTCTCAGCGCGTCAGTTCGGTTAAAACGTTGAATTTGCTTGAGGATTATTTTACATCAAGAAGTTGTTCAAATGCCCAACGTACAGTCTGCAATTAATAAATAAGACATTCACGTTATTTATTTGTATAATATTATACACACGGTATTCAACAGGTTATTGTGGATTTGTTAAAGTTGCCTAAAGCTACAGGCGGGTTTTGAAGAAGAATCCCACCAGTATTTTAAGCAGGCAAAAACTAAGAAACCAAAGAAAACTGGACCTGTTGCAGAATTGAGACGGCGCTCTGCCCATTCTGTGCCGCAACGCAACTCAAACTTTTTTTAAACTCGTAAAATCCGGGTCCATGTGTGTTTTCCACAAACACGCATTAGAACCACCAATCTCCATTTGATTTTCTTCAAATTTTTCACTCAGGACCAGGCTTTTGTGTCTCATACAGTCATTGCTATACAAAGTCGAATATAAAAATATAATTTGAATGGGACAGTGAAATATAACATCCATTCTTTTCTTTTAAGATAATCCCTTTACACATATAAAAGACCAATGCATACACAGTATATCCAGAAAGTCAATTCATATTATAATTTCTGCTATTTGATTTTAATATCTTCATTTAAATTCTGTGTTTAAGCTGCTATTGGTGGAGCTGGTTCTGTGTGTGTGTGTGTGTGTGTGTTTTCTGTACAGTAGGCTATGCGTGTGTATGGACCTTTCCCCTGTCTCTCAGCCCTCTCCTCCTGCTCTGTTTTCCTCCAGCAGTGATTTTCTGTCTACACATTGTACAACTCTAATTGCTCTCTTCCACTCAGGTCTCAGTCGGCCCTGCTGCCCGCCAGCCTCTGCCTGTCTCTCCTCCTCCTCCTCCACCACCACCACCACCACCGCCGTGCCTCTGAATCACTGTAGCAAAAAAACTGACCTACTTACCGAGTTGAAGAGCTGCATCTCCTCTCCTCTGCCTCCTAATGACCTACACTAACCCTCGTGTGCCATTATAACGCCTGACTGACATTACACAACAATAAATCCATATTATTTTAAGGAGAAGATGAAATATTAGACCCAAATCGACAGTTTCTCGTGGCGTGTTTTGAGAGATGCTGACATCTACATTGCATGTTATACACAGCCCCCATTGAACTGCATTTCACCATGTGAATTAAGAATTATGACTGGTTAAGGGGGTGGGTTTAAAAGTTGTTTCTCACTGTTTCTTTGCAGCATCATAAAGGCGCTTATAAAATAAACATTGGGTGGTATGTGAAGAACATTTCAGAATAGTTTTTATCTTAGTTTAAAAAGGGGGTTTCTGGGTGGCCGTGATGCTTCCTGCTGGCACCCTTCTCTATTGTTTTTCCATGAACACTCAGCCCACCCCTGCACAGTCCACTGGTCTGTTTCCACTGGGCCTTCTTTTTTGTGTGGGGCTGCTAAACCCGACCAGATACTGGGCAGTGCAAAGAGGATTCCCAACCGTATGCTCCCATTAGATGGCTTCCTAATGACCTCATCTCGTTAGGAATACAAAATATGTTATCTCAAGCAGGCTCTGGTCCGACTCCACTCTCATAAAAACCACACAGCAGACCTACCCTCTTCTCCATGCGACTCGACAGCCAGTCCTACACCGGGGATGATGATGCGCTGTTCGGCTAGTCCAGCGAGGTTTGCTCCCTTCCTCTGCCCCTGGGGTCCTGCAAATAAAAGTGCATGTGTATTTTTTCAATGTGCATTAGCAGTTGTGTTGTAAACATGATTAACATCCAGCACAAAGAACCTCTAAGGTTTCAACAAAAACATAAGGCTGTGGAGAGAAAACACTCAAGACCTGTTCCGTGTGTGTGTGTGTGTGTGTGTGTTTACTCCGAGCCCATCGCGTTTTATATTACAACATATATCTGGACTGGAGGTTTTATAGACGTCTGATAACCTGATACTCTGCTGCCTATGTCAGCTTAATAGTTTGTAATACGCTGAGAGGCAATGCGCGCTCCAATAAAGCTCGCAGCTGATTAAATGCTATTGTAAACGCTATTTCCTGGTGATGTTGAGTGATACGCGGCTCCAGTAAATGGTGTAAAATGTCCCACCGAGACGTAAATATCCGCCGTATCCAGTCTCGCCCGGGTTGGGTCCGGCGTAGTCCAGAGAACCCTGGAGAAAGGGGGCAGCGGCTTCCTGCAGCGCCTCGCCTCCGTCGGGTGCCCCTCTCGCTCCGGCTCGCAGAGCCTCGGGATGCTCGGTGCCGCGGAGGACTGAGAGAAAGCGTTCCCCTCCTTTTTGGCTCCTTGTGCTCGCTGTCCGCGCAGCGCACGGCGACAGGCTGGAAAATGTCACGGCTGGGATTGAGCGATGGTGTTTTCAGACTCGAGAGGAGCGAAGAAGAAGGAGGAGGAGGAGGAGGAGGAGGAGCGGTGATGGTGGTGGTGGTGGCGGTGTGCGGGGAGGTTTCGGGGGGTCAAAACGCGACGGGGTCTCTTGGCCCCCCTCCCTCCCTCTTTCCCTCCATCTCTCCTCCTCCTCTTCCTCCTTTACTCCTCCTCCTCCTTATCGCAAACACAAACGCCGAAGGAGAAGAAGAAGAAGACCCCCCCCCTCGGTCGTTTTTATCTCGGCTCTCCTCCGAGCTGATATCGCTCCTCCGTCATCCACCCATCCTTCCATCCTTCCTCCTCATCCTCGCTGCAGCTGCGCTATTATCATCTCGGGATAGCTCGAAAGGAGAACCGTGACGACTCTCTCACCGTCGTGGGACGGTGCCTGTCCGGCATGAATCTGGAATAAACTCCGGACAATCAAATTAAAGGTGTAAGGAAAATGGTTGGTGTTCCAACCCTGCACAGACAAGTGGCCGCAGTTTGCAAAACATCTCATTCTTAAGTGAATTTACGTGAAGCTTCTTGATGGTGTGATTACAAATGCAAGACAGTCAAAAGCAGATCCGTGAAAACGGTTGTTTCGCCTGCAGCACGGTTCATTTTAAGGGTAATTTCAGTCCAACTACAGAGTTTTAATCAAGTTGCCCCTCATGCCGGACCATAAATAAGTCTGAAGCGTGCTTGATGACAAGAAATTTACGGGCTGATAATAGCATTCAAAGTGTTTTATTGTCTTGGCCGACGTCTATCCCAGGTCAGCCTTTTGACACAGCCCAAATGTCACCCTTTGGCCCCCTTTTTGTTGACTGAGAGAAGTGAGAAAACAAAACCATTATCGTGAGAAAGTGTATTTCAACCAGGGGCAGAGAAAAGGGAAGAAACGCTTTCACATGACGGTGGCATAGTCAAACTCCCGGTCTTGTGGCTAAATGACACCTGAGCGACATAATAATTATTCAAAGCGCTCCTCTTCCCGCGGCCCCGCTGTGAGGGGCCAACAGGCGGCTGCACTTCAATCAGCAGCAGCTTGGCGGGGAACAGCAGGCCGGGGCAGGCGTCTCCGTGGGCGGCTCGGAGCTCCACCGCGCGGCCGCCTGCGAGGGCCCCGCACCGTCCGTGCAGCCCGGGGTCTTTTAACTCTGCGGGGTGCTGGTTTCCTACAGGGGTGATCACAGCGCCCGACCCCCGCCCCCCCTGCACTGAGCCGGTAACACAGCCATGCAGCAGCGTCAATGGGCTGGAAACGGTGGTCCCGGGCTTGTTTTTTCACTTTGTTAACAGGTTGAGTGAAAAATGATGAACATTTGAGTGCGCATCAGCTGACGAACTCATGTTCGCCGGGATTAAGTTTCTTTTTATGTCTTTGTAGAAAATCTTTACAAGTCACAAATAGGTCATAGGTTTAATGTTAGGTAAGGAGAGGTAAGGAGAGCGACGTCTTGAGCTGATTCCGCCCGATTTTTCTTCAGGACAACTCAACTTGTTGCTTGAATTGGGCCATAAATCTTCAGTCTCTGTAACATTTATCTAACAGACTATTATCTCAACTTGTAGATTACACTCATTTACATCACAAACACCGCAGGATCTGTCGTTTTTATCACCGGGGGTCTGCGGGGGCAAAGCCTACTTTTAACACAATTTATGACAACGTGTTTTAACGCAACATATGTCGTCAAATTTATGCTGAAAGGTAACCTAACGGTTTTTACTGTTCCCAAAGAAGACACCCAGATGTCCTGAAATGACTCGTCCCTATAAAGACAGAACAATATCTGAACAAAATGCATAGGTTTGTCAAACAGGAAGGTGGAATGGAAGAAAACATAAGGTGGAATAAGATAAAGAGTAAAACACTTAAAGAGCTTCATTGGAAATACTCTGTAACAGCGTCCTAAAACAAATGATTTAAATCCTTTTTGTTTTGTTTTATTCAAACCTTAGTTTTCTGGTTGGAGAACCCAGGCCCTCCTTAACACCTTAAAACCCCACTTAACTTGGTTTTCTCGGTTTAATACTTCGTGACTTTCCCTATTCCTGTATGTCGAGAATTGCTTCTGAATATCATTTTGAACTGATGACATGCTTCACAGGTCCTTTGCTGAAAAGGACTCGGTATGTCTGTCTTAGAGAGCCCAGCTGTTAAATACAATCGATTTTATTAATGCGCTGTGTCTGTGATTTGTGTTGACAGTACTTGACAAAACACTACCCCTTTCAAATCCCAAATCCCAGGTCTATCTGGATTTCAGTTATCTGGGCTTTATAACACTGTTCAAAAGTGGTCAAACAGGGAGTCACACCACCCTCGGGTCTAGCTGACCCCAAAGAGGCCTCCATATATCTTAACATACTGTGCATTTCATTGTATGTGAAAGACTTTTAAACACTGTTCCTTTGATATTTTTAGCCGTTTAAACAAATAATATATATATTTGTTCATGCATAGCTCAAATGAACATGAAACATTTCCTTGTTTGGTGTAATAACAATCCTCAATGGTCATTTCTGTATTCTTCCACCTTCATCAGTTATGTAAGCCCAGTCTGTGTCTCAGTTAGGAGTTACCAAATCAACACTCTTCGTCACGTTACGTTTTAATAAGGTCAGAAGAAAAGAAACATCTAAAGGAAAAAACTGGTTGATTTTGCAGTTATCGTTATTATTTTTTGCACATACAGCAGTGGGAGCTGTAGGGGGAGGTAAAATCAATGAACCACAAAACTAAAATGATTTGCTCCAGAATAAAAAGACATTTGCTTTAGATCATTTTAGAAGATTTTTTGGTTGACATCCTGACATTGCTTTTTGGATTACTAGCAGTTTACCAATATAATTATCTAAAATCTATAAATCTTGTCATTTACTTTCAGCAGCAACATTTACACTCGGATTTGTTGAAAGCATAAATACAAGTGTGGGGGATGACTAAGATACAGCACAAATGTTAACTGAAGGTTGACATTATTTCTCCCTGTTGCAGCTCTCCTGTAAGAAACAATCGGCTCTCCTGCGCCACAGACTCAGGCAGGTTCACCGTGGGACCATTTCTGCATGTCAAGGCAGCTGCGGTTATTTGTCACTCCCTGTCCAGGCTCAAGTGCTCCCTCCTCTGCACCCAAGGCCCGTTGAGTGCGTGTGCCCGGGACAGCGGACATAGGAGTGTGTGCGCGTGCTTGCTTGTTTGCTTGCGTGCATGCTGGAGGGTCAGTGTCAAGGTGCGCCTCTTCTAAGTCGGGCCTCAATGCAGGCGATGCCCAAGGCTACCAAACAGGAGACAACAAGCGGAGAGTGAAAACATATTTATGAGAGAGCGTGTGGAACTGTGGATGTTTACCTGCCCGAATGCAACATGTCTTGTGTCCTTGCAACCTCCTATATGACATTAGAAATCGAGTTGGCCAGTGTACTCTCACTAAGTGCTGACTAAATTTCAAACAGAAAATTACAGGCTTTACTCTTCTACAAATGGTTGTTGGCCTCCGTAGTTTTTGCCCAACATGATGCAGTTGCTGCAAACAGAAATATGACATTGCCAGCTGTTGACATTGTTCAGATGGTAATCCCTAATCTGCAAGGTGAAAAACAGCAGTTTACAGAAACAGACGCTGTCTTCCCCTTGCCACAAAAGTCGACTTTACTTGACTTAATCAGGGAGAGATGGAGCTTAGGCTCGAAGGCCACCCAGTCTTGTTGACTCCAGTGACTCTGCCATTAAGACAATATGGCTGCTGTGACCTCTGGCAACCGCACACAACCACCCGAAACATCAGACATCAGGCTGTGACCCTCCACCGCCTGCATGAGAGAGAGGGAGCGAAGTGATGGAGGGAAGTAAAAGGAGAAATAGAGGAGTAGGGAAAGAAACCACGGGGTAAAAGTGTGTGTGTGTGTGGGGGGGGGGGCTGCAGAGTGCATTTTTATGAGTCCATGCTTCTCCAGTTTCTGGGTCGTCTGTCTGCATAGGCATAAATTTTCTCCCCCTCCCTTCCCCCATCTCTTCTGTTTTCTTCTGGCACACTCACCCAGCAAATCCACCTTTATCGACCTGCTCTTGGAGCCTGTTTGCAAACTTTGCCTCTAGTTTCACTTGTACTCCTCCATCCGGCTCATTCCGCTTCCTTTATAGCCCTGCTGTCTCTACCTGTTTGGGCATGGGCTCTAACTTCAGTTACTACCTCCTACCTCCTTCCTTCTGCCTTCCCCTCGCCATCTCTTTTTGTTTATAGTAAGTCAACACTAGCTTTTCCCCTTCTGTTATTTTCTTCCTCTCCTTCTCCTTCCTTCCCTCCCTCCGTTCCTCCCCTTATAGATGGAGATTAACTGGGTAGTGCAGCGCCATCCGTCCCCGTGACTGTTTGTTGTTAAGGAGATGGATGGAGGCTCCCTCTGCCAGCCCCACGCAGCCACAATTACACCAGCCGCCATGATGGATGGAGGGGAGGGAAAGGAGGGGAGATGGAGAGCGGGAGATACAGAGAGGGGCATCTATCACACCCCTTAATCTACCTGTCACTGCAGAGGCTTGGATGGGGGGGTTGGGGAGTGTGTCGGCTTTACCTTGACTGCTGGTCAAAGGTTTATTTCTTTTCTTTAAACTGAATTTGTTTCTTCATTTTTTCTAGGAATTAGGCCTGTGAGGACTGGCTTCATTAAATGTCCCGATCTTTCCAATTGATTTCCCAGAGCCTATTGGATGCTGTTGAACATACTCTCTACATGTGTCTGTGTGTGTGTATGTGTGTTTGACAGGCATCAACAGGTAATAAGATACAGTAACCGTGCGCCTTTGCAGAAATTCACAATTTGCATGAGGCCAAATTTTTGCATAGACCCCATTAAGGCATATACACACTATCAAGCATCACATAAACATGCAAACTGACTAGCACTCACTAACAGCTAAGCTAAGTTGTTTATCATCATCTGCAGGTATTGCCTCTGCAATCCACCCACACACCCTCACCCATGCAGAATCTTCAGTTCATCCTGATACCTGTTGAAGGTATCAAAGCAGTGACCTAGCATGGAGTTAATCTGCATACATTACCTGTAATGCCTCTCCATTTTCCCCCACAATGCTACAGAAATATTATGGAAAGTAATCTGAGGTCGCCTGCCCTCTACCCCTCCTCCTCTTCCTCCTCCTCCTCCTTCTCCTACTCCAATCCCCATCTCCAGCCTCCATCTCCTCATCTGTCCGGAGGAGTGAGAGATGGGATGGAGGGATTAATACTCTTCCGCCCAAGCCAACCCTGGGAATGATAGATGGACAGATGCAGGAAGGGAGCGGAGGAGGAGAGAGGCAGAGATTAAAGGAGAGAAGTCTGAGGGTTCATAAATCCAAAGTGGGAGACCTGGTCCGCATCACACACTAATAAGATCTGCAAGAAATCCATGATGAGGGAGAGACAGAGCGAGAGAGTGAGAGAGAGAGGTGAAGCGAAGAGGAGAGAGAGATGGGAGCGGTGTAATAGCATTAGATGTAATCTAATCATGGCAATAAGATGTGAATGGATGAGAGTGAGCATGGTGATTATGCAGAAGAGGGATGGTAGCGTGTTGATGAAACTTTTGGCCGTGAGGACAGGCCTTGTTATTGGACAACAGATCGACAGGGTTTCAGTTCTTGCTGGGGAGCTTTTGCTGCAAAGACTCCATAAAAACACTGCTCATTAACCTTTTCCATGATTTTGTCGCTCTAACCGAAACCCAATGAAAGGACTGGTAACACGGTGGGCGCTCTATGGCTGTAAAATGCCTCAATTTGATGTAAGTGCGAATCAGGGGCAATATTGTGTCGATTGAATTGATTTATCATTTATTGTGTGTATTAGTCATAAAACCTGCACCTGTGCACTCATTCATGTGTGTGCGTGTGAGTGCATATGGCAGGCCTCATGATGTTAAGAATCAACTGTAAGTGTATAAAGTGCAGCTGTACAGCTGTGATCTGACTCGGATCAGATAGAGTGCTCCTTCACCTCCCTCCTCCCCTCCCTGACCCCTGCCAACACCCTCCCTCTCATCGTCCCCAACCTCCCCTCCGTCCACCAGGCCACATTTTTCATGGCCCAGCTGTCGGAGGGCCGTGATTGGTTGGCCCGGCAGACAGATAGCCGATAGGCTCTGATTAATAGTTGAGGCCCAAGAACTTCCTCATTGATCAACAGGACAGGCTGCAGGAGGAGGAGGAGGAGGAAGAGAAGGAGGAGGGATGGAGGAGAGAGAAAAAGCATGCCCTGTCACTCTGCAAATGCTGGCTGATAACCCTGATAGCGGCCTTTGGAGTGTGTGTGTGTGTGTGTGTGTGGGTGTGGGTGGTGTGCTTGTTTACAATAGCAAAGAGATGAGAGGTTGATAGAAAGAGGATGAAATGGAAGCACTGCAGTGAAAAAGTGCTGCTGGTTTACTCACTTTCTTTCCATCCGTCCCTCTCTCTCTCTGCGCTGAAGTGTTTGATAGCATCTGTGAGCTTTCCATGAATAAGAAAGCATGTATGTTATCAAACACAACAAACATGCGGCCTATTTGGCCAGCAGCAAATGTCTCAGAGGCCTTTTATGTGTGTAACTCAGTGTGTGAATGTGTGTGTGTGTCTGTCTGTGTGTGTGTGTGTGTGTGTGTGTGTGTGTGTGTGTGTGCAGTTCATCAGCTATCCACAAGAGAAATTTCAGTTCTATTCTATATATTCTATTCATTATGTGTTTGATTGAATGGTGCTTTAATGCATTTAATACAAAATACATTTCATATTAGATTTTCCCAGGTACATTTGCAGAGTGTATGTGTTACAGTATCTAGGTGTGTGTGTGTGTGTGTGTGTGTGTGTGTGTGTGTGCGTGTGTGTGTGTGCGTGTGTCCCCTCCTGCTACTCTGTCCAGCCTCTAGTTGATTGATGATCTCCCACTCCCACAGGGTCAGTGGGGCCATGACCCCCCACTTTTGACCCCCCTACTGAGTGGGTCACACACACACACACACACACACACACACACACACACACACACACACACACACACACACACACACACACACACACACACACACACACACACACACACACACACACACACCAGCCCATACGGAAACAGATGGCCTTAGTACAACTGGTGCTTCCTCAACTTTCTCTCACAAACACTCTCCATCTCGTCAATATTTCTCTCACTGTTACAGGCACAACAATCCAACGGTCTCACATTCACGGATTTGCTGTGATATAACACATTCAATTTCCCTTCTCACTCCTGAACAAATGCCCCGCAATGAGAGATATTAATCTGTGCTAAGTGTTCACAATAAAGACGTTTGCTGCCTTTTATTTACAACAACAGATAAAGATCAGTGTGGCAAACTATTGCGAGTACTGATTCCCTGTGTTTTTTAGAGAATGAGGATCAAGAATCGAGTTTGACATGCAGCAATATCACGCCCTAGTGGTATGACAAGGTTATGACAACTGATGAACACACACACACACACACACACACACACACACACACACACACACACACACACACACACACACACACACACAAAAAAACACAGCCAAGCCATAAGATTATATTTTAATGGCCATACACTACAAAGGAAGACACAGCCATTAAAATAATTATTATAAGCATAAACACATAAATTCAGTAGATATAAACCTTTAAAATTTCCATTTATATTAAATCTAAGAAAACTAAGAAATTTGATATGAAGCCCAATGAATAGTAACTTTAAAACAGGGAAAAAATCTGTAAAGGCATACAAACAAAAAATACAACCAAACCCCAAACAAACACGCAGATCAAACGCAGTGCTATGAGATGATTATAGATGGAGAGTGAGGAGGTGGAAAACAGGAGACAGGAAATGGAGGATGAGGAGAATGAAGCAGAGCAGGCGGGCACACCAGCTTAGTAACTGCGTCTTATCACTTAAAGGGGACAGTGATAAGAGCTGATCAGGTTATAATGTGAGCTGATCAGACACTGCTTTTGTCCATCTTCTCCTGGGCAGCTGTCCTCAGCCAGCTGGCCACATGCTTCTCAATCTCCTGAGAGAAGGGAAGAAAGGAAAACAATGTGTTACGATCACCAAAACATACATGTCTTCATTCTTAAAAAGTGGCAACAACCAACAACGCTAACAACCCAACACTTATAAAATAATATCTGCTTTTAAAGGCTGATATGGATGTGGGATGAGTGAGGTGAGCGTTTCCTAATATTACAGTAAGTAAGTGATTCATGATACACTCTGCCGCTACTGTTGAAAGTTAGTTGAATTTGGCACATTTCAAGCAAAAAGATCAAGAATATAAAGCATTCAGGCCTGGAAAAGCCTCCATATAGGACTTCAATTGTCATGGATGCAAACAATTTTCACTGAAAATAATATGCAAATAACACTACCACTAGTAATGATTATAAAATGATGATTCAGAATCAATTCCGTTTAAAGGATAGATTAATACAATCCTCACTTGTCCACATGAGCAATGACATAGTTATTTATGTAGGCATTCTTCCTCTCCACAGAGTTGCTGATAGGAGGATAGGAGATCCCTTTCTGGCATGATCCCAGTGTATAAAAGGGAGGACAAAATCCACTGTCCATGTTCTGTGCAAAAGTGTATCCTAAGCTTCAGCTGAATCTAATACGAGTTTGAAGGCTCATCAGATGCCAAAAGACTGCATGGTGGTTTACAATACTCTGAGACAGGACTTAACATCTCTGAAAGTTATCATAGCAGGAATCATCTATCGTTCATTGCAACCACCACAAAGTAAACTGTAGAAATATGGTGTTCACATTACAAAGAAAGCTACTAGCAATGTGTGCTTGCACATATTTGATCGTCCAGTTCAACACCCTGATGGATGATGTCGTATTGCGTTGCAGCAAAAATCGAGCCAGGTTCAGCCATGGCTGGAGCCCTCTGCGTTGGCACCACCATCATGTCGATAGAGTTCCCCTCATTCTTATGAATGAGAATGCCTCAGTATAGCTTTGATTTTAGTTTTAAAAGAAGTTTTTTTTTGCGCCACACGACGACTGTGGATTTTGTTCCCTATCTCTTACGTTGAAATAACATCAGGAGAGGATTTCCTCACAGCCAGCATGAACAGGGAGAGTGATGACAATCAGTAACTTTCAAAGTACCCATGGGCATGGGGGGGGTTGTTTTAAGACAGACATGAAAATAGGTGAACATACCCTTTAAGGGAACACTATAGATAGTGTGACAACAACACTGACTGATATCTGAATGCTTTTCCGTGTCTGCTGTAACACATATATCAGGAAGGAACTTGAATTGGTCACTGGTGAAAAAATGTCTTGCTGAAAACTTTCTGGAACTCGGCCACATCTCGCAGCCTTCATCATGGGTAGATTCTGCTCAGTTACTGTTTCCAGTAAGCGGGCCTTGTGCTAACGCATTTGGTCAAATATATTAGGACTTTTTGATCCTGATGTTTGTTGTACAGATTAATGAATTGGTGAGGTGTACATACCTCTCTGGCTTTCTTGAGTGAGCAGCGGTCTGTGACTCTTCTAGTCATCATATCAGCACAGTGAGCAGTGTCTTCAATGAAAATGGTCTCAGCCTCTTCTTCATCCTCAGTCCTTTCCCGGACCACTGACAGCGCCTGCCATGGGTCAATTCCACCTGTGGAAATGACGATAGAGATTTTAAATAAGTCAAGAAAATCTCGAGCCACTGATCCCTTACTTTAGTTTACTCCTTAGGTTCATTTGTTGTTATTTTCTTGACCCTTAAGTATTTTCTTGTAAATCAAATCTCACCATTGACATAAAGCACCCTGTGTGTGTGAGGGTTGTCTCCTCCATAGTAAGTATTTGTGAAGGCAATGCGTGCAGGGAGGGAATGCTGGGGAATGCCAAACAGCATGGGACAGAGGTGAGTGTCGGCCTGCAGGGTCAGCATCCCAGAAAATGGACAAGTGGCATCCTCACAAGTCTGGTCTGCACACGCACACACACACACACACACACACACACACACACACACACACACAAAAGAGGTTCAAGATATAGAAAGGATGATTTTGACTATATTTGTGTTGCTGTGTGTGTGTGTGTGGGTGTGTGTTTTACAGAAGCCAAACTCAGTGCAGGTCTGATAGGTCCACTGTCTTGCTGCTCTTCTGCTCGACTTGAGGGACGTGTCCATGAGATCCTTCACTGTTTTCTCATGGGAGATGTCCAGACAGGGTTCTTCACTGGTGGAGCGGTAAATCTGCAGACGACAGACACATACACACAGAAGAAAACTAAAACAAACAAACAAACAAACAAACAAACAAAAGAATAGAAAAGACAGGAAATGGAAAACAAGCAGCTTGGGGTCCCTGATCCCTGGTCACTAATGAAAAATTCACAAATATAGCGCAACAGTGACATCTGCTGGTTTTAAACTGTGCATGACCAGTGGATGAGGTCATCTTTGCATTGCCTGTGTGAGCGTGTTGTCCATACCTGTGCAAGTTTAACAAGGCGGTTGTAAGCCTCCATCTCCCCCTCATATGCCGCGCTCTTATTGGTCATGAGACCACAGAGCTCATTAATGGACAGGAGGACCCCTTCTTCGTTGTACTGCACAGTTCCCATGATGATGTCGGCCAGGTTTTGCATCAGCTCAATCTGAAGTAGAGGTGCATGGCAAAAGAGTAATTTTCCATTCAGAAGCATTTAGTCCGCATCAGAATGCAAATAAACAAACAAACAAAAAAAGATGGATGAAGAATAAAGAGAATAAAGAGTGAAATATGATGAAATGATTATTTTTAATAGGGATTCCCAACCAGAGGTACATGTAAAAAATGGTTGAGTAGCTCAGTTAGTTTGAATAGATTAGACATTATGATTTAATGAAAAAAAAATCTATCCACATTTTGAGTTAGCTGTAATACCTGGACACATGTTAGAATTGAGAGTGCATAGATAAATGGTCGAAATAGCAAAAGTAATAGATGAATGATGGAAATAATTAGCTATAAGTGATGAATATACAGCTCAAATAGTTGGCTAAATGTGGTGGATAAATGGCTGAAATGTCTAGCTTCACCTGACCAGATTAAACACTGACAGTTCAATTGTATGAAAACTTATATTATATTATATTATATTATATTATATTATATTATATTATATTATATTATATTATATTATATTATATTATATTATATTATATTATATTATATTATATTATATTATATTATAACGGTTTGTGTTAATAAAGAGGTTCATGTGATATGGTTGTATGGATTTGGGTTTGGAACAGCCCTCTTACCTGCTCCATGGGCAGCCCAACTGAGGATCTGCTGATTAGAATCATTATCATGCAGGGGCATGACTCCCAAGATCTATCACTTACTACAAGGGTAGCAAGGGGTCACATAATTGTGACCCCCGTGCTCAAGGTCAAGAAACACTGGCTGTGGACATTTCACCTGCAGACTGGAAGTCAGGATTGAATAACCTTAATACAATGTACGAGGGAATGGGAAATCAGTTTATCCAACTGAAAAGAATACACAGATGGCATCGGACACCACAACAACCGTAGAAATTGAAACTAATGTGAAGAACATGAGGCCTCTTCTACATATACTCAGGACATGTCCAAGGACTGGTGGAATAATATCCAAGAGATCATGTTTGAAGTCCTAAACAAAAAGTTCCAAATCTCCAAAAATGCCTATCTTGAGCTCTAGGACACTGACTTCTCCTCCTTCGAAAAGAGATGGATTATTTTGACTCTTACAACAACCAAAGGGTTATTACTGAGACACGGAGGAAGAAACACCTGCCCCATTACGACAAATGTGCTGCAACAATGGCGCAGTTGGCTGCTTTTGAGAGATTGGCATACTTTCAACTGAATAAGCTTGATCAGTACAAATTTACATGGGGCCCTTTCGCCAACTGGCTATCTGTAACTTAGTGGTCAATTTAGTAACCCAGTGTTATCAATGGACTGTAGTGCATATATTTGGAGACAGTGTCAGTGTGGTGGTCTGTATTTTATTTATTTATTATTATTTTAGAAAGTGAAAAAAAAGGGCCAAAAAATAGGCCATCTATGGTTCTTTGCAGCTCTTTGTCAAGTCTTACAACCACTAACTTATTCCCCTAAAGCATCTCATCAAAAGCAAAGCCATCACCTGATCATCAGAATCCTTGGGACTCTGACAGCAGCCAAAGTCCACAGTCACCTGGCTGGCATTACCGGCCATCAAGGCTACCTCCAAAGCAGCAAAGGCTTCCTGCACAACAGCCAAACACTGCAGGAAGATGATGAGGGTGAAGTTCTACACAGGAATTTAATGCATGCCATATGATGCACAGATAAGTGGCTGTCCTCATACCTTCTCTGAGCCACCAACTGCTTTGTTCAGCAGACTCAAACCAACAATCTGAAACAGAGAAATTGACAGATATGAGTGTGAGAATATGGTAATTTAAAGAAGGCACGTATCACTAGGTTAGTTAGTGATAATTACCTATTGTGTTTATGTAACATGCAGGGCTGTAGGTACATTTGAGGACTCTAAGTTCATGTCTTTGGTAATATTTGTGGGAGCTTGGGGGGGGGGGTTAATGACCTGAGAAGAGTTTTACATTCTATGAATACAAAAAAAAGATAAATTATAATGAAAATAAAATAATGGGATTTACAATTTCCCACCACAGTTACATGTGGAGAAGGATTTGAACCTTCATTTATACCATAAAGTTAGGAACTTCCTCTTCTCAGATTTATTTAGCACTGGCATTTGGGCTAATGACTATAGTATTTTAAAATCCTGGCTACATCCATGGTAATGTGCTAATATTGTGACTATGGATTGTGTTGGATTGTGTTTACATTGTTGTAGGCAGAGAAGTCCAGCTTCGCCTTTACAGGAGCAGAGGAGGCCACAGCTCCGTACACCAGATGGGGAAACTGCAGCAGGATGCAAGAGAAACAGAGACAGAGGAGTGACAAGAGCTTAAGAACAAATTAATATATGGGTCGTAGCTTTCATGCCAAATCATAACAGAGGTTATCTCAGGGCACTCTTCATATAGAGCAGGTCTAGACCATACTCTTTATAGTTATATTTACAGAGACCAAATGGTCCCCCATGAGCAAGCACTTGGCAACAGCGGCAAGGAAAAGCTCCCTTTTAACAGGTAGAAACCTTGAATAGAACCTGGCTCATGGTGGGCTGCCGTCTGCCCCGACCTGCTGGGTTGAGAGAGAAAGAGAGAGAGGAGGGAGGAAAGAGAACGTATCTGTCTGTGTATCCAAAGCCCAATATAGCTTATTCCTCTGTGCCATCAAGCTCAATTGTTGTAAAAAAAAAAAAAAAACTACTAAAAGCATATCAGTCAGCCACATTGTTGCACTGTTTGAAATGTTCATCAGGATGAACGTGGCCACTGTAATTTTATTTTGAGTCATCGTGCTACTGCTGTAAATCCTCTAATGTAGCAGCCAGATCCGCCCCTAAAGATAGTCCCCAACAAATATACTATTCACTTCTGTTTTACAGTAGCTATAGTGCCCAGCTGTTTTAGTACATTTTTTTAGGCTGTTTTAAAAATTAAATGATGTATTTGTGATTCATTTTTGAAGATTTCCATCTTCACTAGCAACAAATGGGCTTAATTGGGCTGAATGCCACAGACAGGGTAGGTAAGTCAGAAAGACAAACACATTGTTGGTTTGGTCTTTTCATGGGATTTGCTGACGATAAGAACAAACAGAATAACAGCAGCCTGAACAAACAGCTTAGATTATTAATGATCCGGGACATGAGAGTGACACTGATTCAACTGTTTGTTTGACACTTTACTCTTGGGATCACTTCAGTGATCATTAGTCAAAGCCAGACGGCCTGCTATGTGTTAGTAACATCTTTTTATTTAGTTTGTGGACCTGGAAGTATCTGAGTGGTAGACATGATAGGTGGTTGTAGATTCACTAAATGATAAGGAAGGAGCTTCAGTACATCCTTTTCTTATCTCCTTTAGGGTGTGAACAAAGGAGCCACCATTATGACAGGAAAGGAAATATTGCTCACAGTGCTCACAGTGCAGCTTTTCCTGACCAACTGGTTCCTAATAGGGGATTTTAATCAAAATGATTCTGATTTCAAAATATTTTTGTAAAATTATACAGAACTACAGTAAGAGAGATCTCTTCATACTGGATGATTAGTCAAGAATCTCTTTGTTTTTTAAATAATTGTTACTTAAAACAGCAAAGAGCATTAAGCCTTATGCATCTTTGAATGCTTCCAGAGGTTCATATCTGGGTGCAGTCATGCACCTTTCCTCTGAACCAGGCAGACAGAGCTCCAGCATAGGAGCCTCCAAAGCTGATCCAGGTGTTCCTGTGGCTCAGATTGAAGTTTTGGCTGATGTACTGCTGAAACACAGCCAAGTCAGCAAGCCTAGACCAAAGAGGGAGGAATACAAAAGTTCAGCATTTTTTACCCTTCACTTGACAAAAACAAATACACATGTCTATAGATACATACAAGGTCGTACAGACAAATGTAAATGAAAAGAAAGAAAGACAGTGTCATATATCACGACCTTGAACTTCTTGAGTGGAGCAGAATGATTCACAGCATGTCGATGCTCCTTTTGAGTTTTCTTTATTTATAAAAATCAGGTATACATAGTTCGCAGGGAGAGAATCATTGAGGTCTAATTAAAAAGCCTGCAATGGTCCAGTTGAGTCCGATTCTCTAATTCTGATTCTCCAACAATATCAAGGGGTTGTCCCAAATATATAGGCTTATGCAAATTAATCCTTTAATATTCAGGGTATCCCACTCCCAACTTTGGTTCGTTACCAAATATGGTCAGATTCAGTCTTCTCACTCTCCACTTGCTCATCCCACATATATCACTTTATCTCTGTTCTGACATTAGGCCTTAATAAGGCGAGATGGAGCTCAGGCTACACGTTGACGTAAACCTCCTGTGTGTCCTTGGACCAGGCAACACAGAATTTGACAGAGGCTGGAATTCGTCAAAGCACTTCCTGTGTCAGTTCACACAGAGCTACAGTCTAGAAATTTGGGAAAAACCCTCTTAACCAGTTATGAAATACACAATAACAGAGACAGAGGGAAGTGTGAGAGAAAGATTAAAGAAAACAGAATGAACATAAATGAACTAAAAAGATAAACATGCACATTCAAATGCAATGAGGTAGAGGTGGTGAAGACAAAAGCAGGGTGCAAGACACACATAAACAACCATGCATGTACAGACAGACAGACAGACAGACAGACAGACAGACAGACAGACAGACAGACAGACAGACAGACAGACAGACACACACACACACACACACACACACACACACACACACACACACACACACACGAAATGGTAGGAGGCCAACACTAACGCCTGCTGGCTGCTAAGGTCTGCCAGGTTCTCTGTTTTGAGGCCGTCAGGGTTGATGCTGTCACCATAGAAACGATGCTCCACAGCTAATAGCAGAGCCCCATGTTCTTCAGCCATGTCAACATGGTGACCTGGGAATATATGGTCAAAGCAGATAAGAGTCAGCATGTAGCAAGGTTTACATATTTTTAGATAAATGCAATTGCAGTGTAGGAGGGGATTAAAAGTTAATGTAACTTCTAAAAAATGTAAAATGTGTGAGGAGGTCATGACCAACCACACTGTCAAGCCCCAAAAGGTACAGTATGTACAGTAAACAGTGAAAAAAAAAAAAATCAGAATGCTTTTTATTTCAAGTGTTCATTTGATTTCATGTGTTATATAGTCATTTGTGTGTGCATGCATATATTTCATCTGTGCCACGAAATGTGTCAAACACAATTTCTGGCAAGAAAGCAGTAAGCAAATATTCAGTAATGTTTGAGAGTCTGCAAGTTAAAGTGTTAGTATTCAGTTTATAAGAGGTACAATACCAGTGAAATACTGCACAGGTTGGTACATGGAACAAGTACAGGGAATAAGGTGTAAATAAATCTGTGTTTAGGAGGAACCTAGAAATACAGTAAAGTAACACTGTAAGTAGTTTTTTAATTATCCCGTACATATTAAATAATTACAGTCTACAGACAGGGACCAACAGCATGTATGTTTTATAATGGCCATGTCATTAAAAGGATACAAACTAAGTGTGGAACTTGAATGTAAAAAAGAAATGGCCTATTAAAGGGTACTATATCTAACAATCAGAGCACCCTTGTTGTTAATGACACGGTGGCCGTTATGTGAACTGCAGTTAGTTGCTCCTGAAGTCCTGTTGCTCACGTGTGTGTTCGCACTCCTTACATAGGCTTTAGCGAGCATCCCGGGCATCGGCCAAAACAGTGACGTGACATACATGAGACTGAATGTGATTGATCAGCATCATGTCGATAGATGAGTTAACTGAGGTTACACTTTTATTAGAGTTTGGCTATAAACTATATTTGAGTCTATAGATTGTGGAGATGGGTCTGGCTATGAAAGGCTATAGTTTGGCCAATTTTAAATTTTTTTGAAATAGGATTTATAAAGCGTAATATCGTTATCAGCTCGCTAGCTAGCACAATATAGGCTAGTGTCATTGTATGATACATTGACTGCATATATATCAATCTTCAGCATTACCTAGCTAGCCAGTTACATCAATCGCAGTTTGTCTAGCTTTCACCAAGAGGCTCACTAATGTCAGCGTAGCTAAATTTGCTGGATGATAACTCTAACGGTTAGTGAACTGCACGGAATATTATAAATAAGAAGTGTTGCCACACTTCATTATTGACTTGATAGTTTTCATCACAACTCTCATTTTGCTAAATCGATGCGCCAATGTTTCAGCATAATAGAATAGAACTTTTATATTGTCAAGTCACGTTACTGTACTGAATGGGTCTGGCAGCGGGTTGCAACAACGATAATCCTAAACTAACGTCAGTTATAAACAGATGATAGGAGTGGGATGAGTAACGTTAGACTGGAGATAATGTACATAAAATCTACAACGTAACAGGTTCTAAAGAACAGACATTTCGTTTTGTGCTAGGAGTCCTGGTCGTTTTTTTGATGTTAGTGGACTCCATTTCTAAGCTAACGTTAGCTAGTGTTGCATACTCTTGGTGCTGTAGGGGAGCGGAAGAGAGGCATTGAGGCAAGGCACTTATGAGCAAGCTCAAACGTCACATCCTTTGGTTTTTCCCAGAAAATTCGTCCTGAGTCCTTTACATAGAAATCAGTCCACAGGCTGTTATAGGCAACCGAGAAAGTCAGGGAAGGTGTAATTTTTTGTCAATAAAAAAGTGATTAATACATGTCAATTGCTTCACATTCTATACACTGATCAGCCACAACATGAAGACCAGTTACCAGACCAGTTGTGGTGTGTATGTATAATATATAATATACATGTATATATATAGCTTATACACACATACCTATTTCATAGCAATAGCTTTAGAAGTTTTTACCTGTCTTCCCAGGCTAAGCTTAATGTTTTTTTCCCCAGCAACAATGATGAACACCTTATACAGCATAAATAATTATAACCTGTATTGAAAAACTTTTTAATGTAATTTAAAAAAAATACTTAGTGTCATTTATTTTTAAGTCCCTCTTCAACACAAAGTTATTACCCCTTTATTCCCAAACCTCTTGTCTTTTTCCCTTGTACTCACATATTTGTCCCGGTACAGTTTACTAGTAAGTATTTCACTGGTACCACTATGTACTAAATAATTACACTGTAATATATTATATTTCAATGTAATATAATACCAATATTCAAATTCAAAATTTTAAATGATAGAAACACGGGACAAAATTAACAGGAGGGGAAGAGGGACGATGGGTACTGTCAAAACTCATCATAGAGCAGGAAAGATAAAGCCAGGATGAAAAATATGCTTATAAACACGTGTCAACTTACTCACCTAACTAACACACTATATGATGCTTCACTTATGGTGTTTTCACTTTTGTTTCCAAACCTTTAACAGTGTGTTGGCCAGTTTCATAGCTGATTCAGGCATTTTCTGCATTGACCAATCTGCTGTTTTAAAGTGTGTATCAGACAGGTGAGGACATGTGCTGCCTCCTACTGTACCTGCCAGAACATCAAACTCAAAGATGGGCCCTTCTCCTCCAATGAAGAGGAACACTGGACCATCAGGATGCTGCCAGTATGCCTCATTCACAAAGAACCTCTGGAAGAAGACAGACAGAGAGAGACGGACAAAGAAAAATACAAAAAGAAAGAAAGGTTTTATTCAAGTTCACCCAAACCAGCAGCAGTGCACATTCATGGCTTTAGTGCAAGTAATCCTTTACTTTATGCTACGCTGGACAAATTTGCACATTGGCAGCCTCAAATGGCAGCGAGAGCTAAATGAAGCTGAACATTTCAATTCATGTTGTCAGGAAACATCATCTTGTCACTGCCTGGTGGAGTTGGGGAGGTGAAAAAGTTCATTTAGTCTAGATTTCTCTGTATTGAGAGCTCACTCATTGCTGCGTAAGAGCTACTAATGGATTTTGCTCAGTTCAGCTCTTGTTTGTGGGGCAAATTTAAAGCAGCACAGTTCAGTGGCACAGGAGGCTCGTTTGCTCCATTTTTTGTTTTAAGCTGACAAGGCAGCTGTTTTATCATCTTTACACCATCAGAAATACATTGAAAGATCCTCTGAAATATTGTATGATGCCGTAGTTTTTGATGCTTTAAATAAAATGTTGCCTTCATGTAGGTTATGTGGTCACAGAAACTTGTTCAAATTTAAGCTCTCTTTTATTAACATCATAAGTTTTCAAAGTCAAGTGTACAATTGCTTTTCCTATCTCAAATATCAGACCTCTGCTCCATGCACTCACTCTCGACAGCTAAATACCACGAAACTGAAATGTAAATAATAAATAACAGTTCGACCCTTCTCTACCTGAGGGAAGGTGCTAACGTCATGGCGGTTGAAGTGGTCCAGTGGCTGGTGAATCCGTCCCTCCTTCACATGTTGGAGAGGCTGATGGCCACTGACTGTGTGTATCAGGAGATGCTGCTTGGCTTTCTGCAGTTGGAGATCACGCACACGCTCCTTGATCTTCCTCAGAACTCGCCCTAGCATTCAGAAAGTAACAAAGTCGCAAGGAAAAGAGAGAATGACAGTGGTTCACAGTGATGGAAATAATACAAAACTCAATGGTTTATATCACCCAAAATCATATTTTTTACTAAGTAAGGGGTCTGGCTGTTTTTTTGGAACACCACACTCAGTCTTATGCGATGGGAACCATTACAGCAGCCGTACTGACCTGCTGGCCTCCAACCTGATTCAGCTTGCTCTAAAAAGCCTCCTGTGTGGCTCAAAAGCAGCTGACCCAAATCTGCTTAAATTTCAAAGAAGGGTTGATGTCCATGTCACTGACAGGATGTCTGACAAAAATACTTAAAATTCTATCTACAAAATCTATGATCTATTTTTAGTCTCCATCCAACAATAGTTTCCCAAGGGACTCAACATCACCACCAATATGTTTTGTTTTGTTTTGTTTTTCGGGCTCAACTTTGACAACTACAAACATAACTAGACTTGCAAGCAAGTATAACAGGGTCTAACCACCCCAACGGGACTTGGAGTCAGAGGCGCATTGTACCAAGGTGGTAGAAATTCGTTCCTTCATGAATGAAAACATAAAAAAGTCTTCCTGAAATGATGAGAAAACATCTGCAATGTTTCTGATAGAAGTATCATTTCTACTTTTTAAAAACATTGATAAGTCCTGTTATGTATATTAATGAACTGCTTTTTTAAATGTTGAATATCAACAAATGATCAATTTTAGTGCAATGGATAAAACCAAACATAAATCAAGGTGTAAACCCGCATATTCAGTGGAACATTCAGCAACTTACCAGAGTCAACAAAGTTCAAGAAGAGTAGAAGGATGAGAAAGCGGGCTGATGACAGAAGCATCTTTACCACCAAATACTTTGGTACTTTACAGTAAGTTGATTGCACATCCAATCAGCAGGACTCAGGAGGATCTCTGCCACTCATCAGTTCCCTATATATACCCTGGAAGAGGCTGCAGTGATGAGGTGATCCCTGAAAAATGACTGTGATATGATCTGTACATTACTATGATCTGCATCTGACATATCGTGAGAACAGTGTGAGACTGTGTGTATGTGGGGCTGTCTGTGTGTGTACCGGCCATATATAAACTGCTCAGCAAAAACAGAGCATCAGCTTGGCGGTGTAATGAGATCTCTCTGCCTTGTAATGGCTTTTTTTTTTTGGAGTGGTTGAGTTACAGGAGCAGTTTTCGACTTTTTCCTCTTCTCATGTTGCATCAGTGTGTACGAGACAATAATTGTCTCGCAACGTACGCGCGCACAAACACACAGTCTTCACCTTGCTAAAACAAAGCTCACACAGTGTGTGCGGTTGCATGAACGCACACACTGGCTTAATTCCAGCAATACTCGATGTGTCTGTTAACGGTTATGTATTTTGCCGAAGTGTCCTTAAAACTCAGGGAGCTGCTCTGACAGAAAGCCTCAAATGTAACCAAGGCTTATTTTGATTGTTTGGTAGCTATTTACTGGAAAAATATACACGTGGATATTTATGTTTACGCAGAGAGTTAAAAGAAAGAGGAATGTTCGACTGTTTTTTCCATTCTATTTTAAAGTAACCATTTGTTATGACACAAAAGTAAATAATATGAAATATGATCAATCTTATTTATAGCTCAGTATATCATATGTAGAAATGAAAGAAGAATAAAGAAGTTTGACAATTTGGTAAATGTTTATTCGCTTTCCAGCCAAGAGTTAGATGAGCAGATCAATGCCACTGTCACATCTATGCTCTAAATACAAAGCTGGAGCCAGCAGGTAATTAGCTTCACTACAGAAGTGGTCAGAGAGAACATGAGCCGAATTTCAAACAGGACGTTTCAGGGGTGGACGCAAATTGGCCCAGGGTGGCACAAAGAGAGCGCTGCAGGAATGAGTCCTAAAACCCAGAAATAAATTCACATTTTCGCACTTTCGGTTCCCTTGTCCTGAAGTTGATGGGTTTTTGGTTGGATGCCTGAAACTGGGTCTGTGGTTAACACAAGCTCAATACATTTTCACGTTTTATTCTGCAACATGAAATATGTCAGTAAATACCCCTCTCGGGATTTTTAAAAAATGTTGCTAACAAGTGGCTAAATGAGACTACGGAGGTTGTTGGGGACATTAAGCGTCAAATAGAGAACATGCAAACTGACCTACTCGCCAGTTTAGTGGTGGTGACATTAAAGTCATGCAGCCGTGGTGTCGTTCATTTATAGCCTAACATTAGCTTTTTACTTATGGCGATTGTATTTAGGCTTTGACATTCATAAAAGTGGTACTAATTTTTGAAGATTATCTTGTTGAAGAAAATGTGTAAGTATCATAAGCTTTTGTTTGTCACAGAGTTTATTTCCTGAAATAATCCAAAAACCAATAGAAAAACCCACTGACCTTTTATGGAGGGAACCGGGAGATGCTAACCTCTGGGTTGGCCTAAAAAAAGACTTTATCCCTGCAGCACTCCATTGGGGGGAAGGCATGTCTGTGCAATTGAAAATGTTTTAATTTGAGCAAAAACTTCGCCAAAGTCATGACTTCATGTCCAGGCTAGGCTCTGTTGCACTAGCTTCCGTAACTCAGTGCTCGGTAACTCGGTGCAATATCTCATTCTGCATTTCTTTGATTCGCCTTTATGAATAAATGAAGCACATTCATGACGGTTGTTTCCATGTTCTATGACAAATTACCGTTCACTACAGGAGTTGCAATAAGAAACTGAAACATTTGTGATTTCAAGAAAGACAAACAAAGATTAAAGATTAAGCTAGAAAAAACTACTTGCACGAAGAAACTACAAGCATGTCGGGTACTGATGTCATCATAACTTGGTTTAGTTTATATCCCTAAAACTCACTGACGCTTTCTTTTAAAGTCATTGTGTTTAGTTGTAATCTCTGAAGTCTAACAACTTCTACAGTATTCGCTCTTGTATTCCCTGCTGTTATTAGAAACATGTCTGAGCTAACTGCAACCCCTCAACTCACTCATGGACTCGCCTCTTCTATCGAGCTCAATTAAATTAAATTAATTTCAATTTTACTTATATAGTAACGAATCATAACAGAGGTTATCTCAGGGCACTTTTCATATAGAGCAGGTCTAGACCGTACTCTTTATAGTTATATTTACAGAGACCAAATGGTCCCCCATGAGCAAGCACTTGGCAACAGCGGCAAGGAAAAGCTCCCTTTTAAGCCCCATCTGCCTTGACCAGCTGGGTTGAGAGAGAAAGAGAGAGGGGGGGCATAGCACAGTACAGGTACAACATAAGGATATATAATAATAATGAGACCAATAATAAAACTAATAATTATAATAATAGGGTGAATAATAATAGTATTAATACAAAATATAATAATAGTAATACTTAGCATAATGATTGAAGCAGTGGGTGTTGAGCAGGATCAACGAGGCAGTAGGAGGTTTGCAGTCACAGATCCAGACTCTGCAGCACCAGGGACAGAAATATTGCGTACAGATGCTGAGGAAGACGAGGAGAGAGGAGCTTGGTGCATCATGGGAAGTCCCCCCGGCAGTCTAGGCCTATAGCAGCATAACTAGGGGGTGGTTCAAGAGAAGCGTGAGCCAGCCCTAAGTATAAGCTTTATCAAAAAGGAAGGTTTTAAGCCCACTCTTAAACGTGGAGATGGTTTCTGCCTCCCAGACCCAAACTGGAAGATGGTTCCACAGTAGAAGAGTCTGAAAACCGAAAGCTCTGCCTCCCAATCTACTTCTGGAGAATCTAGGAACCACACGTAAGCCTGCGTTCTGGGAGCGCAGTGTGCTAGTGGGGTTGTAGGGTACTATGAGCTCTTTAAGATATGATGGTGCCTGACCATTAAGGGCTTTGTAGGTGAGGAGGAGGATTTTAAAAATTCTATTCTGGATTTTACAGGGAGCCAATGCAGAGAAGCTAACACAGAAGAAATATCATTTCTTTTACTTTTTCCTGTCAGCACTCGTGCTTCAGACATTTAGTCTGCAAATGTCTGAGGCTTATGGGAAATGGTGCTTACATTATTTTTAACAATGGACGATGAACCCACAGAGATTTATCACTCGACTCTGCAGTTTCCTTCAGCTGTAATAGCATCTTTAATCTCATTGTTTTGGTCTTCCAGCCAATAAATTGACTGTTTGGGTTCAGCCTCACAACAGTGTAATTTTTGGCCACAGCAAGCAGCTGTTTTCCGAAAAAAAACTGCACTTACAGTATTTGCTCCGCACAAAACAGCAGAAAGACAAAGTCAGTGATTAACCATTAGTATTCTATTGAAGATACATGTTATTTGATCCACTGTTAACAAACATATTGATAAGTGCAGCTTTAAGTTCATTTAAATACACTGTGTAAATGGTAGTGGTCAAGCAAATATAGCCAGTCAGCATAACTTGTTCTGTGAAAATTTGATGAAGCATACAGTACACATTTTTAAACAACTAACTTAGGCTAATGCAACACCAGTTTTTAGTAGCTTGAGCAAATCAGTGGTAAACAGTGGTTAAAAAAAAAAGAAGCCTGAAAACTGCATGGAATAATATTCTGTTTAAAATCAATTCCCAAGTAGAAGTTTAAAGTTGCATAAAATGGATTTGTTTTTATATATACTACATAAATGTGAATTGAATTTTAACAGCTGTGTCACAATACATTTCCATATAACTAAGCATGTCACAATACAATTATATGTATAAATAGCCCTACTATCACCAGTATTATGCCACTGGTCTACGGGAAATCTAGACATAACATGCTGTGTGACTCCCCACTCTTCTAATTCCCAAGAAAGGCCAGCTGCACAATGAGTCAAACTTCAGAGTAGCAGTTTATTTAGCTTCAGAAGTGAGCAATGCCCAAAACAACATATAAAAGTTCACTAATTTGCCCTAAACTCCCATATATAAGAAAACTAAATATAAAATAATGAGAAATCTCTAACTTAAAATCCTAAACCATAAACAAGAGAAAAATATGTAAAACAGCAGACAAAAAGGGCTTGCTACTATGTGCTCCATATTGACATATTTAAAAGGAAGTATTCACAGAAAACACTATACAAACTAGGACTTCAGGCTAATCCAGCCAACCCAAATCACTTACCATTTACTAACTTTACAAGCTTTCCAAAAGGCTTGATGTACGATTACTCTAGAACAATATGCTGGCTCTTTGTTGGAAATGGGGAGAAGTGAAGGTGAGGCAGGCGGCTGTCAGCTGAGGTTTTAAAAGACTGCTGTCATACACTGGTCCAATCCAGAAGCAGCAGTTCCTTCAAATGGACCAATCACAGGCCAATCACACCACCTGTGTCATTATTATCATCATCACACACACACACACACACACACACACACACACACACACACACACACACACACACACACACACACACACACACACACACACACACACACACACACACTCATACACTCATAAACTGACATCCCACAGCCTCAAATCCACCAGTGCTGTGTTCATGGTCAACTTGTCGATCTCAGATTTGCTGCTCGTCATCTCCTTGCCCATGAGAGTCTACTTTTACGCCACGGGAACCTGGCCACTGGGCAGTATGGCATGCATCTGGATCACAATGCTCTTTCGCAACAACATCCGATCAAGCTCCATCTTCATCACCTTTATCAGCGTGGACCGGCTGCTGGCTGTGGTTTATCCTCTGAGGTCACGCCATCTACGAACCGCGTCCAAAGCCTGGAGAGCTGTTGCGCTCATTTGGTTGTTTGTGTTGGTGATGAACATCCCAGAGAGTGTGAACTTTTCAAGATTTTTAAACAGCTACAATGAAACGACCTGTTTTGAATTTAAACACAGGCGTACATCTCCAATTCTTTATTTTCAGCCGGTGTTAGTGTTCACCTTGCTGGCAGTCAATGTTGTGTGCACTGCTCTGGTGTCTTGGACTCTACGGATACATCTGATGGAATCTCCAAGGGTCAACAACAAGATTAATGTCATGCTGATTTTTGTCATGAACTTTGTTATGTTCACCATATGTCTGTTGCCTGTGTCGGTTAGTTAGTTAGTTTACTTACCAGTATCACACCTGCGATTACACTTTTGATATGTCTTGATAGTGTGAACTGCTGTCTGGATCCACTGTTGTATTACTTTTCTTTGGATGCCTTCTGGAAGAAAAAAAGAGGATGTGGATCTTGCAAGAGAACAACAGACAAAGATCATACTATTTTCATATTTTCATGAGACACCACCCGATTTTCTATGTGAGATTCTGAGTTTCCTATTTTTCAGCAAAGTAGCTTGTTTGGGTGTGGGTTCTTCATTTGGCTCCAAGTTTTACTGTGTGATGGGTTTTATCAAAAAACCAACAATAATTGTCTCCTCAGCAAAATGTTTGTGATGAAGGCTTGTAGATGTAGGGCTGTCATGCTTAAGACGTGCCTGTAGACTGCAGCGTCACAGCGTCATGACCAGAAAGAGCTGAGGCATCTTTAGGAGAAACGAATTTTAAAGAAATAGTTTGATATTTTGCATATTACACTTATTTGCTTTCGAGAGTTAGAAAAAAGAAGATTGGTGCCACTCTAATATCTGTACAGTAAATTTAGCGAGTATTAAATATAGATCTCGAGATGGTTAGCTTAGCTTATTGTAAAGACTGGAAACGGGGATACAGCTAGCCAGCTGACTCTCTTTGAAGTTATAACCAAAGCATAAAAACAATATGAATAGTTCAGAATCTTTAACATGTTAATCTGTGTACTTTGGAGATGTAGGTGGAAAGTTTGAGCAAGCCAGGCTAGCTAACCGTCTTTTGCTGTAGCGTCCTTTTTAGTGTACAGACATGAGAGAGCTATATTCTTCTCAGGTGATCTTCAGCAAGAATGCGAATAAGTGTGTTTCACAAAATGTCTGTTTCTCGAAACTGGCGTGTAAATCTTCTGCCATTTTTTAGCCGACTGAATGAGTCTTTTGTTATGCCTTCTTCTGTCATCAGAACTGAACTCTGAACTCTGAAGACTGGCAGATTTGTGTGTTTGCATGTTAAATTCACAAGATGATTTTAAAGCACTTGAGAAAAGGCATCCAAAGGTTTTGGGTGAACAAAGGACATAACACCTATTTATATAAATATTTTTTTTATTCTTTTGTGAAATAACACTGTTCGACTCTTATGTATTCCACATTATAAATCCTTTGATGTGTTTCAGTGGTGAAGACACCAAATCTCCAGTCCTAAACCCTAACAGATTGTAGGGCATCTGCTAGGATCTAATTACCTCATCTGCAGATTTGAAATTATGCCAAAGTAATAGATGCTACGGCGATTAGCCTGGCAGTGAGGATTGGCAAAATAGCCTATCTCTGACTGTTCAATATCCAATAACACAGACGTTAAGAGGTGAAATACTCAAATGATCATCTGAACTTTCTCACTGGCTGTGGTTGAGTAGACGGGTGCGATGCAAGAGGGGATAAGGTAAGTTCATGCATCCCAAACTAGAACTGCTTGTGCATAATAAATAAAAACCCAGGAAAAACATTGATATTTCTCTGATTAAAATGCTAAATTAATCAGTGCCACTAGTGTGAGGAACATACTGCTGTTATCATGTCTAGTTGGTGGCACTGAAGCCTTTCAACATGTAGCTGCCACAATTAATGTTAACTGCGCCCGTAGATTTTTTACTAATGATGCCAAATGCCTGTGGTTTAGTTCTAATAATATTACATCTGCATTGAATATTTCTATTTACCTGGCTTGCTACTTCAAAAAACAAACTTGATGATCCATACATCTGAAATTATATGAGCAAATAAACATGTTTTGTATAAATTAGGAACATTAATACATATTGTATTTAAAACATCTTACAGCAGAATTATGTCATTGGGTCATTTTTCCAAAGGTTTTGTGGTCATAGATTAAATAAAGCCTTAACAGATACCACATTTTTTTCACTACTTTATTCACAGACAGATTTCATCGGCAGACAAATTATACAGATCAGAGTTTGTTTGTTTTTTAACTAACATATCATATTATATGCTCCCTTTCAGTGGTATTGACTTTAATCCAGTCTGTGACTCTGGACTAAGGCTTTAAACATTGGTTTACAAAACATTCTAACAGTGCTGTTTTTCTCTTATAGATAAACACATGCAAGGAAAAGCAAAGACATTATTGTAAAATGATTCACAAACGCAGTGATAAGGAGATTTTGAAGAGCAAAAAAAATTATAATAAAAACAAAAAAAACAAAAAAACAAATGAGAGCATCAAAAATAAATGATGGGTCTTCACTAGTTCCAATTATGATGGAATATTATACAAAAAAGTGCAGCTCTACGTTGAATTGATGCTTTTTAGGAAAAGGAAAGGCAGAAAGGGGGCAAGGAAGCAACAGGCAACAGGATTAAGATGCTAGCAAGCAACTAGTCATCAGTAGTTACATGTTTACATTACTAAGAACATGAGAGAAAAAAAAAAAAATTGAAATCTATGGATAATGTTTGCTCAGGAAAGCAAGGCTTCATGCTTTGTGTAGATGACCGTGTTAGCAGTGCTGAGAGACACAAAGTAACCCCCAGGGCAGGAGAAAAAAAACAAACAAAAAAACAACTGTCACCTC
Source organism: Xiphias gladius (assembly GCF_016859285.1). NCBI lineage: Eukaryota > Metazoa > Chordata > Actinopteri > Istiophoriformes > Xiphiidae > Xiphias > Xiphias gladius. The sequence goes on along the minus strand of NC_053406.1, from coordinate 6,227,791 downwards.
CCAACGACAGTAACCATCGTACAAATCCCCAAAGAGCAAGGAGGAGAGGTCTTGAAATTATAATTCATTATTGGTTTAAGGACTTTGCTACATGGAAAATCCTGTCACAGAACCAACAGTTTAGTATTGCATCACACTTAAGGGTAAATTTTCACCTATGGGAAACTGAAAAAAAAAAAAAAGAAAACAGGCAGGCAGTGAAATTTTAAAAAATCTTTAACAAAGGACATCAAATCAAAATCTCAAGTAAAGTGCAACTCAGACATGATCTGATCCACCGGAGGGTGCTACAGTGGCTGGGGTAGTGACTGGGGATGTGCCACTGTCGTGTCTACGCTTCATCGCAGATAACAGTCTCCACCACAAATGTATTCTCAAAGTGACGGATGTGGTGGCAGTCCTCCGCCTCGCGCTTGTTGATGCCTGTGAGGGAAAGAAGAGGAGACACAGAGAGGGGATCAGCGATGCGACTTTGGTGTGTGCGGAGCTTCGGATCTCATCACAACAGTTTAAAACATTAAGGCTCCTTCTATCCATTAATTAAAAACACAGATCATACTGCTATCTATCAGGTGACTCAGGAGGCTTTTTCAAATGCCCCCTGCCCCCCACATATCAACCCCAACTTACGTCTGCGGGTGACACGACGGTTCAGGCGGTACGTGTCCTTCCCGTTGCACAGGCGGTAGATGAACGGTCCCAGCTGACGCATGTTGTGCACTCGGCCAGTCACCACCATTTCTTCATGGATAATGTAGGTCTGAGGCAAGTATGTTCCCTTCTGCAGGAGACACAGGGGTAGTGGTACCATTACAACAAGCTGACTGGAATAATGTTTTCCAACACTACACAGCTGAATAGTCCAAAAACGGACCACAGTGGCTTGTCACGTGGTCACACATTTCACAGCTTTTAGGTTTAATGCTATGGTCACACCAGCACTAAAAACAGCATCATTCTGCAGCAAAGTGGAATTGCAGTGACCAGTGGATTTGCTCTTGGGGGTGAAGTAAATCCAAATCTGAAATGTGACACAGGAATTTGCACCACTGACCAGCAGCAAGCTGTCTTGACAGTGCTGACCTTTGAGGGACTGGAGGGCCAAAGAGTCCAGACGGGAGAAAGATAATGTACTGTAGCTTATTAGTTACAGCATGTGGCACCACCCACTTTTATTTAACCTCCTCTGCTGGAGTATAAACTGCTTCAAAACAGAATTGTGGTTTACGAAAAGTCTTGAGACTGGAGTCCATGGTACATATACGTCTTTTGAATAAACTGTGAATTTATCCTCCCATTAGCAACCGAGCTAAGGAGCAGCAAGCTAGCTGGCTAGCTCAGAGGGATTTTTCCCTCATCAATAACACTTTATTTCAGGAAATAATGTACAAGGTGCAGAGAAAATAGAAAGAAGCGCAGAGAGCTATTGGGACTAACCAGCACTAGGATCTTCCTGGCCTGCTAGCATGGTAGCTGTTAGCTCACCAACTATTCTTGCAAGCAGTCAACTACGTCACAAAACCTCTAGCCACACCTATTTTGCAAAGATGAGTGAGTGAATGCCGTGACTTTTGTTTAGTTTTTGATTTTTGTTGGGGGTTTTTGTTACATTTCAGTGTACATTGGTAAAGTCAAATGTTCTCAGTATTTGCTAACAGCAAGGGCTAAAAGTAAAGCCATTCATTTTGATGAATTCAAGAATAAATGATGATCATTAGGAAACTAAGTTTTCTAACATTGCAGTTGTGTTACCTTGACGTTAATAAGAAGCTCCCAAAGGTTGCGTGGAGGCATCACGATGGTGGTGTTGAGCTCAATAACGTAGCACTTGTCCAGAGCAATGTCATGGTAGGCGGTCAGTCCCTGAAAAATAAAGCAGTTTATTGAAGACAAACTCTGAAGACCAGTGCTCAGGTTTAGCTTTTTTTCACTAATGTTTAAACTCTCGTTATCTGCTGGTAGTTTCTAGTAGTGGCATCTGAATGATTGTAGCCATGCTAGCTGTTGGTTCTTAGAGATGGCGCTGTCTATCAGACAGTCCACAAACCATTTTGGTCCGCACTGAAATATGTAATTGATTGCCATTAAGATTTTGTACAGACATTTAATGGTCCCCAGAGGATGACTCCTACTGATGTTGGTGATCCCCTGACTTTTACTCTGGCACCATCATCTGGTCAAAATTTCAAGTTGTCCAATATTTTGGTATTGGTATGACTGAAAATCAAATGACATTCCTGACATTGTGCCCATTAGAAAATGTTAGCATGTGAACACGTTAAACTAAGATGGTGAACATGGTCATCATTATAGCTGTTAAACATCAGCATGTTAGCATTGTGATTGCAAGCCTGTTAGTATGCTGACATTGGCATTAAGCTCAAAGCACCACTGTGCCTAGCTATAGCCTCAAAGGGCCCTTTGCATGGCTGCTGACTGTGTTCTTGTTTTATATTACATTTTTCTTTTCAAACTCCTTTACTTTTTCCTGTGGTTGTGTACTCTGTCCTCCTCTCTATTCAGGTTGTATATGTCTAATACAGCACGTGTCTGTTTGTCCTCACTCTGTGGAAGTCATGGATTATGTCAGCAGGGTCGCTGCCTCCAAAGTGAGGCACGGGCACAGTGATCTTCTCATAGTTTTCGGCCAAGTAGATGCCGACATTTTCCTCCAGCTCCTGAGGGCCACGCAGCCGAGCGAACACAGAGTCTTCATAAATCACCTGGCAGTGGAACTGGTTGTCCTGTGGGATCTGCACACGCATGCACACGCACAAAAATCAGCACTTAGATCAACACACCAGCTGGAACATTTAGAAATAAGTCTGTAGCAAAAATATCCTTCTTATAAAGCAGTGATGTGAATAACAAATTATGGACAGTGTTTAATTTATGATTTACAGTATTTGATGCAAAGACCAACCTGACACACATACAGCATAAAGTACAGTATAATGAGGTCTTACATGAGGTATAAAGTAGTAGCGGTAGACATAGATGGAGGCAAGGACCAGACCGGCCATAAACACAACCAGACCAAATGTCAGGCAGCACAGGCCGTTGAGAAGAGACTTCTTGGGCCGCAGCGGCAGGACCAGCTCCTCCTCATCCTGGAAAACACAGAAACAACACACAAGTTAATACTTCAAAAGGGCAAAGATAAGGATTTCCAGGCAGCTTCAGTCCAACTTTCAGCTTACCCATCATCACCGTGACGAGCAGCTGGAAATGACCTGAATTAACTGACTGTTAAAATAGAAGCTCACATAAATGGCAATGCCACATTTCGAGCAGGAATTAGTAACCCTGAGCCCAGCCAGAGGAGGAGATGACGTGCGCTTGGTAATGAAAACTTGACTGGAATGGTGAGTAATCTTCCCAGGCGCCTCAAGTCTCGCAGCCCATCTGCTGGTGCCACGCGCCCAACCTGTGTTGGCAGGGTGGCACTACACACAAATAGTAGCCACTCACTCAGTGTGAGCTGCCATTTACAAGAATAATGGCTAACAGAGAAGTGGCTCCGCGGTGACTGTAGCTTTACTGCCCTTTGCTTATGGCAGGTAAAATTATTTTGAGAAAAAATGATGGCTCTGTTAAAAAAAAAAAAAAAAAAAAAAAAGGTTGCTATTCTTAGCTGGAACGAAATGGCTCTTAGTAGAAACTTCAGAGAAAAATTATGACAATCCTGTGTGAACAGGTTCCATCATTTTAAAAATGAAACAACACAAAAAGGTTGAAGGCAGTCCACTTGTTTCACAATGTTTGCAATATATTGTGCGACTAACACTGGAAGAGTGTCTATGCTACATGCTGTACGCAGAATTACATGTTTCACTTAGGTGTACTGTTGGTTGTGGAAGCATTTGGAGACAGAGGGTGCCTAGGGTACAAGGCTACAACTGTGCACTCACACAGTTCTGTGAGACTCAGTTCTTTGTGTTCTCCCTTCCCCGCTGAGAGAGATAGAGGCTCTTTAACACCAACTAAGAGCGTGACACACCATGAGCCCTGTCTGTGTGATGAGAGTCACACAGCCACTCCAGCCCTGTACTTGTGCAATACTCTCTTTATATCACTGCCTGATGTCCTATCTACATTCCATTATTAGTTCAACATGTTTGGGGCTTGGTGATGTAAATTTGATAAGGGTCGGGGCCACACTGGGCCCTACTGCCCCTGCAGCAAAGTTGAGGACTCCACTGCTCTGCCCTTCTCTAGAGCTGTAAAAATGATCTTGCATGTGTTGCAAGCCACAACAACCCATCTGCCTTCTACCTCTATATATATATATATATATATATATATATATATATATATATATATATATATATATATATATATATATATATTATATATTATATATATAAATATATATAAATAAAAATAAAAAAGTGGGGAGTTGTTCATTAAAATCTGCACTGAAGGAAAAAATTGTGAGCAGCCATGTCCCTTCTACAGCAAAACCCAATACAAAGCCTTTATATTGTTAAATTGCTTTTTGCTTGTAATTGTATATGTTGTCCTGAACAAAGAGCATGCATTTGCACATTGTGAGAACTTGCATCAATCCTGCAATAAGCGCACTGGCGCAGTGGAAACCATCACGAGGATGACATGTTTTGTTTCCAACCAAATGGCGATAGATGCCGTCAAAAATCCCCTGCTGGTCATGGCTGTGTAGGTGCAGGCTGCCCTGCCGACCCGCCAGGCAGGGGAGCCTGGACACGGCAGGCGTCACATTACATAACTGTCATATTAAGGCGACAATGACAAGCATTATTAGTGGGAGAAATAACGCTAAGCGACGCGTTACTCACCATCGGGTGAGGGATGAGAATTTCGGTCTTGTCGCCATCATTCTCCTTTTCCACTTTCTGTCCCGCGACTGACTGGAAACTGATTTTCACCATGGCTCAGTGTCACTGGTGGTCTGTCGGTCTGCTGCAGGCGCCTTCTGAGCTCGTCTGTGTCAACGATAGCTGGACACTGTCCTGAAACAAGTCCCCTCACCTCGTCGATGGGCCGCCCTCTTCTCACAGCTGGGCTGCTTTTCTCTCTGGTTTTGTCTTTATCCACCGGAAGTGTGCTGTTTTTTTTTCCCTTTAAATTATTTATTTATTTTTGAATCTGCCCTTAAAGGAGCGGTCCGTTGCTTTTCTGTTTATGATAGCGTTGTAAAGGGGATAAACTCCATTCAAACAAACAAAAACAAAACAAAAACAAAACAAAACACACCATTGTATGAGCTCTTATCTAATTCAGCATCACATTCCCCTGTCGACTTCCGCGTGCATCCGGTTCACCGACCAGTAGCCGCTCATTCTAGCCAAATGAACGCCCGTTAACCAAAACTGAAACACGCCTTGTTTTGAAGTTAAAGGTCCCTATAGCGGCCATAATCGATATTTTCCCCATAGCGAGGTATGAAATGAAAATGTGACATTGTAGTTCCCTTGGGGAGTTTCAGCTCCCCCCCCTTTCACTCTCTCAGCTCTGAGGTGTCCTCTGTTTCACGGGGCAGCTGTCTGCAGCCGAAACGCCCTGACTCCCCCACTGTACACCGCCTGCTCCACCACTGTTTCCTTACAGGTTCGCCACGAAAACGTGAAACCCATCGATGCTGTTTTCACCCCCCCCCACCCGGTTCCCCGCTGGCCCCAGGAGGCCGGACATCACCCGCCGCAACTTTTTCCTAAGACTTCAGTTACACGTGCTAACAAGGAGAGTGAAAGTTGAGCGAGGAAACGGTGGGAAGGGTTTGAATGGCTTTGGTCAGAAAACCCACTTCGTCCATCAGTAAAACAGCTAACTGCGTCATTGTTGGGGAGGGCTGAATTTCTTCCAAACAGGGGCGAGTTGCATAAACTGTTTACCAGACCACGCTGAAATAAGCCATTCCCACTCCACTAAGTCATAGAGCGTAATTAAGTACATTCAGTGCAGCTCTGACTATATCCATAATGTTACCTAACCTTTCGACTCCACTCCATTTCAGAGACATATACTAACTTCTACTCCACTACATTTACTGGGTATTGACTACTATTGTTAGTAGTCAATTTGCAGATGGATATTTTTCAGTTAAACCATATAAGGAGCTTATGAAATGTCTTCCTCATTCCCAACAGTATTTAAGAAATGGTTGTTGTAATCTACAACTTGACATGCTACAACATGAAAATGCTGGGTACCAACTAATTTACTTTTGTTACTAAAATATATTTTGCTGACAATACTTAAATACTGTGTAAAAACTGTGTACATTTTTGAATGCATGACCTTTGCTTTAATTGAGTATTTTTACATTGTGGTAGAGCTACTTACTGGGGTACTATCCCCACCAATTTATATACCAAGCTGATGTACATACCCCAATTATAACACATATTTGACAGATGTGCGGTTTCTGCACACAGGAAGAAAAAGACAACAGCTTTATTATATTCCAAATGTTTTTTTTTTTTTTCTTTATTTTGATTGCAGGGCCCAGGCCTTTGACACTTCTGAAAGCACCCACACACTCTATGCTGAAACTGGAGTCAAAGTCAGCATACAGCCACATAGCCAAGAGTTCAGTTTGACATTTCAATGTTGTTAAATATTTGGAAAAAAGAAACAATTCCAGTACAACATCTTTAGTACAGCATCATGCACAGCCAGTGGAGGAACATGCATGTTCAGTGCGCATGGAGGAACTGTGGGCTATCTGAGTAGAGCTGATGTCTGCACTGAGATGGTTTTTATTAGCCTGTTTGAATGTATAAATATGTCCAATTGCAGGGACCGTGTCAGTCACTGTAAAGTAACAAATCTGTGGTTTCATCAGTTTTGCTCAGCACCGTGAGGACTATCCGACATGCCCTAAGTACTCTGCTACCCACAATGCTTTACACTCATAATTGTACTGGAATTATCAACCCTCCGAAGAGAACGGCTCAAACATGAAGAGAGGGGGGAAAGTAAAATGATGTGGCAAGTTGTCTATGTCCTGATGAGCTCACCCCTGAAGCACACTCACTGTGGGGCCACACAGCACTTCCAGGCCACCAGCCAAGTGGTGAGAATGAGGGAGAGAAAACACCCCAAAAAAAAAAAAACCCCAACAAGTTAATGAAATTGAGGAGGGGGGCGGGCTCCCCAGTCCTCGACTCCAGTTAGGTGATGTTGATCGCTCAGTGCATCACAAAGTGCACAAACACACAAGCTTTAATTTTTCAGTTAATACTCTTTCAATCCCCTCCCTCCCCTTCTGCACTGCTCACAATCCTGCAGCCGTCTGAGAGATACTCAAAATGTAGATGGAGAATAAAAAGAGGATTAACAGATCCAGAGCTAATACCATGACATTCCTCTGCTGTACAAATTGTTAATATCCTATAGGTTAGCTAAATGTGAGCTGGCCCTTTAAGTTATGTACAAAGAAACCCACCAGCAACCATTTCAGCAGTAAAATGAAATGCAAAAACAATGTCATTTAAGTTGTTTGTTGTTTCTTTTATGGTTTAGAAAGTAATTTGATTACAATTAACCAAAAACGTGATGTTTCAGGTAATATATATATAATATATATTCATATGTCAAGGTTAAACAAAAATCTACAAAGCAAAAAAAAAAAAAAAAAGGCATATGTACATGTTCACCCTGTTCCAGAAAATAATCAAGAGACCCAACTCTCAGGCTTTGCCAAATTCATACCTTGCATCCCTCCCTCCTTTCCTCATGTGCTTCAAGTGCTGTGTCGTAACAAAGCGCACAGGAGGTAAATGGTTCTGTGTGATGGCATCTGAGAGCTTGTCCCCACAAATCGGTTAAATGAACCACTGTTGCTTTATTGGATGAAGGCATAGATGCGAACTGTAGCGGTTGCTGTGATGTACGTGCATTTCCGAGTCTGTGGCACTGAACATGGGAGCCAGACTGGGCAGGCCATCACAGAGTCGACGCCGGGTACAGCCTTGGATCTGTCACATTTCAAGGCATGCTACAAACACACCAATGTTCAACTTGCTCGTACCATTTCCATCACAAGGTTTTAGCTGATATTCTTCCAGTAAGTGTGTATGCATGTTTTTCTTTTAATGTAATACATATACGCGTGTAAACTTGTGTCTATTTTTGATCCTTGGTGTCTATCAGGAAGTCTGCCTTACTTAAAATGCACAGACATATTCTGTCACTATGTTTGATGGACTGTTGTGTCATTTTAATATACTTAACATGTCTCAATGTGCAAGAAAGCAGCAGCATCTATTATTTTCTCTCATTTCTTTTGAAGGAAAAAGACTGAAAAAGAAAAAAAAAAAAAAATCAAATGTTCTATGAGGAGCAGAGGAGCTGGCGACTTCCTGATGAGTTGATATGGGTACGTTTGTATTTCGTCGGTTTTTCATTTGTTTCCTCGATTTTTGTACAGAAACCAGAACAGCAGCTGCTGATGGATCCGTTAAGCAGATGTTGTCTGGATGTGTTCCAGACATGGTCCTGGTGGCTCCTCCCCCCCACGTCTGCACTTTCCTCAGGCCTCCTGTGGGGCAGGCCTCTTGAGGTCCCGGATCTGTTTGACCAGGTAAGTCTTTTCATCATTGAACTGTTCATCCTCTGTTCTGTCGTTCTGGAACTTGCTGAGAAACTCAATGAGTTTGGTCTGGTTCTTCAGCAGGATGTCAAGGATGGGCTGCGTCTTGTTGGGGTTGGCCACAAACACCTGGTAGTGGAGGAAGAAGACAAGGATTATAATATATGAAGATAATGTGTGCTACGTTTAATGCTGACCACATGTTTGATACAACTGCAAGGACGTGTGCCCACTAGGCATCTATTTTGAGTGGATTTAGAGTAGCAGCAGCTGCTTTTAGTGACACCACATTAAAGACTTCTATGTCAAATTACTTTTAACTTTTCAAAGAGGTGCTCATCTTTGTCACTTTATATGAATGATCAAAGATGAAAAGGTGGGAGTTTAAAGTTGATATTTGTCCTTGCTTAAAAGTGCAAAAAAAATAACCGGAAAGTTTTTTTGTCTGTTATTTGTTTTCATATATTTTTCTCTGCTAGCAGAATGCTGAATGCACTATACCTGAGGTAAGGTTATGAGCCTCTTGGCACCTCTGAAAATGTTTTTGTTTTTTTAACCTTCCTTTACCTCTAAGCCTTTTATTGTTTGTTAAAGATACCTCATGGACACACACCTTAAACTGTGCTTTGATTTTTACCTTAAAAACATGGAAAGCCTCAAACTGGATGTTGCGGCTTTTGTCCCGTAGCAGATTCATCATTAGTTTGAGATTCTCTGGCTTGCTGATATATTTCGTCATTATGGTGAAATTGTGCCGGTCAAGAAGCAACTCCCCCAGTAACTAGATCATTTCAGAGTGAAAAACAGCAATTATTATTAATTTGAATTTTTAAAAAAAAAATTTTTAAATTGGCAAACAGTTGCAGATTTGCCAAATTGACACAAATTACAATTGGTTAATTGTAATTTCCTTTGCCCACATAAATGTTTAGTGTAATTAGTTTGAAAAATCTGCATCATGATTGAAAATACAGGCCCATTTGACCGCCTTTAAGTGGAAATGTTACTAGTGTTAACCGACCTTAAACAGCATTAGAAATCAACAATGAAACATAACTACCAATTTGAGGGAGGGAGCGGGTTTCAATCTTGGGTAATAATTTTTGGCAGTGGGGGATCCATTTCTCTACATTTGAGATACAGATTGTGGCTTCAGAGCTACAAAATGCTTAATATTCACATTCAGGTGAAATTATGCACTAAATGTATTGTCAAAAACATTTGGCAAGTGAAGAAAACACTAGATATTAAAGTGGTTTTAAAAGACATGTCAAAAAAAAAAATTCTTGGTCCAAACACTAGATGGCAGTCATGACAAGGTGATGGGGATGGAAACGTTTAGTGAAACCAAACACTGACAAGACCCCATCTTTAAATAGCTCTCTTAACAGAGTTGCGCTACTACATGAAACCTGTTTACTGGCATGACTCAGGGTCCTTACCTTGAGGGACTGCCTTTTAGTCACGTAGTTTTCTGAGTGGAGCAACTTCTCATATTCACTAAAGAACTAGAGAGAGAGAAAGAGGTGGTGAGAGAGAGAGAGAGAGAGAGAGAAGACAGAAAGAAATAGGTGGCTGGGGGTGAGAGGGAGTGTGTCATCTAAATGCGTCAAGTAGTGGTTTTCACAATTGCATCTGTTTCTTGTATCAAAGGACAATGACAGGAAAATTAGAGATTTTCCCTCACAGACTGACAGCTACTTTGTGTTCACAGCCTGCAAATGATACCCCAAATGGCTGGTTTGATGTTGTTAGGAAAGGGACTACAGGCATGCCAAGCACTCAGACTGCCACAGTTGTAATTCACATGTAACTGGTAAAAAGGAAACAGTGTGGTTCTTCTGAAGCTTTTACAAATAGTCATCTCAGACACACTGAATTCCAATAACAGGCCAGAGCTTTAAATAACTGGTATGTGTTGCACGAAAGTAGTAGAGAAATGCGTAGAGTTAAGACTGACTGATGAATGATTCTTTGCTACCTTCATTTTTTTGTGATAAACTCTGTACTGATGAAGATTTTTGCTACATGAAAATTTTGATGTCACTTTGGGTGACACCCCATTAAATACTGGCTTTCTAATTAAGTGTGGACTCACTCTGTCATAATGTTGCTCCAGAAACTCTGCACTCAGTAGCTTGTGTCTTGTGAGGAGGTCCTGGAAATAGACAATGCAAACTATTAGAAATACATTCAGACTAATGTTTTTCGCGTAGCCTGGTCCCATTTGTCTCCATTTGGACAATGCAGGTACAACAAACTCCAACATATGCAGAAATAAGCCTGAGAAATGCATTGCAATTTTGTCAAAAAAACAGAAAACTCCTGAACCTCAAATTAGACAGAAAAATGTTTAGGGTTACAGCGTGATTATTGATATTTATGAACATAATAATTTTTAAAGACATAAGAGGACTTGATTATCTGTAGCAAATTATCGTTTTTTGGAAGGAATATAAAAGGCTTTGTATTAAAAGATCCAGGATTAAATGCCAGAATTAAAAAGTTTTAGTTTTTAGTTTTCATTAAGCTGTGGTGTAAAAGTTTGTGTGAATAGCTCAACATTTTCCCCATACTTTTAAATTTCAGTTTAAAACTGAGCAGTTTTCATAGAAGCTTAAACAAACAACAAACTACAAGAAGTGGTTTATACGCTAATATGACTTAATATAAACGGTTCATTAATCCAAGTGTAATACGTAAATATGAAATTAGGCATGACTGTGCAACTGCATCTGTTTCTAGTAATATTTAATCAGAAATTGAATTCAAGTGGAACATTTCTGGGATTTTTGAACAGGATTTTCACAACAGCCACCATGACTTTCTGTTTTGAAGGTTAGAGGCAGATTCATGACAGCTCTAAATCATAACTCAAAACTCTGCATATAAACCCTGTCTTTCCCATTATAGCAGCTCCAAATCCAATCTCCAACTCTGTTTGTGTCAATGTGTCATTATAATGGCAATATCAGCAGTAGCAGCAGCAGCCACTTGCAGCCAATGCATTATCAAATTTCCTGTTTGAGGTTTCATGTTAGTTACAATATTTTAAATTATATAATGTAAAACCACCACCACCACCAACAACAAAGTAGCAGAAAGTAGGAAATAGGGACACTGAAGATAGATGTCATGAAACTGTAAAAAGCATCTCTGCTCATCTCTTACAGTATGTCAATTCATAAATTTTGAAATTATGCTTTTGGTTTCTTTTGCAAAAGAGTCAATGGTTTAACATCTACGGAGTAAGCTTTCTCAGAGCATTACTCAAACAAAATCAGCCTAGATCCAACAGCTGAACAACTTTCAACTTACTTTGAAAGTGGCAAATGCGTCTGAGGCAATGTCGAACGTGGACATCTCCACATATCTGAAGAAGTCATAGAACTGCTCTGACCACAGTGTGATTTTAGCCAGTGGTTCATGTCTGATGCACTCCCTCAACATGATACCGCAGTTTAGGGCAATCTCTGGAGACTCATACCTGGACAAAACAGCAACACAAGACAAAAGTATATTGAACTGTTGATAGCAAAGGAGAGCAAACCTAGAGGTACAAGAGGTAAGTGAGGTGCCTAATGTTCTGTCATAATCATGAAATACAGTGTTAGACATGACCAACTTTGCTAATTAGATCATTAATGAAGATAACTGATTAATTATTTCTGTAAAAAGATGTTTGCACACGGTGTAGGGTCTCTCAGAAGACTGCTTTGTTATAAACATTTAAATGGGGTCTCTTAGGTGTAATTGAACAAACACAAAATAATGAAATACACCAGTCATGTAAAGTTGTGGCATATAATGCATTTCATAGCCAAAATGTGCCAATCAAGGGAGTGAATGTGGTAAAGCTGCTGTTAGTCTGGAGCATCAACGTGTGTCAAAGATCTGAAATAGGAAAGTGGTGCGTCCATCCTTAGCTTGCAAATGTGACACATAAAGAACATCTGCCAAATATGTGTTAGGCAAAGGTATCAAACCCAATTAATTTTTCAAACAATATGTAACACAAATATATTTGGGATTTTTAACTCGTTTTTGGACAATCTAGTTTTTTGTTATTTATTAAAGTGGAATGAAGATTTAAAAAAAAATATTCAAATATAAATCTGGCTTTAAAAGCATGAAATCCTAGGAAGAGCTTCGGCTTCTCTACATTCCTGGGCACAATACTGATATAAGTTCAAATACTGTCATCTTTACCAGTTGTTTTTGTGTTTGTAGTCACTATTGCTTCATGGAGAAAAGAAGACTCATGGAGCAAAGGAAAAACTTCTAAAAAATCATCAGCAATAGTTTAAACTTATATCACAGGAAGCTGGAAAGGCACAGCTTCTACCAAAATACAATGTTGCTTCATTGGCATAAACATTTGAGCCTATTTTCATTCTTCCTCTTTAGGCACAGCCACTCCATTAGAAAACGTTTCCTTTTATGTAAGGAAGTTACTTAGGAAGTTTCTTGGACTACTCCATAATGTGTTAACATGTACAAGAATTTTAATGATCAAGGGGAACATAATTACTCTGTGTGTGTGTTTCCTTACCCTTTAAGCAACATAAAGAGGATATTCTGCTGGGTGCAGAGGTACTCCACCGTGGGTGTCCGAGTGCCAATTTGACGCCTCAAAATGTTGTTGAAGATCTGAGCAACATCTTTTTTACCCTGATGGTAACAGATAAAGAATTAATAGCTTGATAACGCTAAAGTTTGTATGTAAAGTTTGATTTCGGCTATATTGCCTTGTAAAATGATCACTCAGAGAGAAAGTTAGATGCTCATTCACGTCTATGCAGCTGCCATGTGGTCAATTAAATGAGACGCATATAAAAGATGGGCCTCCGGAGGGAAAGCCTGACTTCACACTCGTGAGGTAAAATTACTGTACACTCTCTTCTATGGAAAGTAGCTAAGGTTTGTCCAAACATTTGCTAGATTTGTCACTAGGTGCTCACTAAAGGGATGTGAAAAGTCGATTATTCTAGCAACAAAAGTGCTTAGTTAGCAACATTATCTGTAAACGACCCCTTTTGATGATATAGAAACTGTTTGTGCCAATTCATTTTGAAAAAAGCAACAGCCATAGGGAAACTCCAACACTCGGCTGGCTGACTAATGGTGTAACTTAAGCACTCAGTCAGTCATGGACATATGCGTTTCTGGGGATGGCCTCGCTGTGGCAGACCAGCCAAAAAAAGGTCATACTGATAGAAATTCAGCATACACCAAATGAATGCAGAAATGTTTTAAACATCTGTTAAGTCGCTGTCATATTTCTCTGTTGCACTTGAGTGATTTGCAATTCTTCACCAGCTTTTGCCTTTAAACAGGAAAGGAGACTTGTAGACAGTTAAAGAGGAAGAGAGAGATCACACAACAAAATGAATCATGCTGTGATAGGATGAGTCAGGGAAGCCTGCAGTAGCAGTTACGACACAGCACCAGTCTGACATATTGCAGCGAGACATGACTTTACCCACATATCGACATAGGCAGGTCTGTCACATATACCAAACTGTCCTCACTACTGAGTGTACATTTTTAAAACCTATGGATCCCTTTCTCTCACAAGACACATTCTTACTCTATACATACCTTAGATAAACTAAGACCACTTCACTGCACGCTCTTAGTATTAAATCGTTAATCCTATATTTCCCATACTTTCACACTCATTCATTCAATATTTTTCTCCTCCTTTTTGTTCTACTCCTACAAAGGACACATGAAGTCTCACCTCAAAGTCGATGAGCTGCAGGTCTGCTATCAGGGTGCTAAGTAGGCCACTGTTGTAGAGCTCCTGGGCTAGCTGGGCCACTGCTTCGGTCTGGGGCTCTTTCTCATTAGTCCCATATAGGATCTCCTTCATGGCCACCAGGCTCTTTGACACCTCCTCTGTGGCCTAAATATATGCATACGTATTTACACACAGCAATATAAAGACTATAAAATGGACATCACATTATTTCAAGCTTTAGAAAGCTCCCTTAAAAATTACTTTTTTGGCTCCAATTGACATTTCAGACGTGATAAATTCCACAAGTGAAAGTGACGAACAACTAAAATTGTGTGAGATTCACCGTACCTTCTCTGCCTTTTTGTCAGAGATGTCATGCTTCTCAAGCACTGTCATGCTATCCTTAAGGTTCTTGACGATGTCTGCCGGCGACTTGTGGGACTTGCCAAAGGGGAAAGGCATGGCGGAGAGTTACCACGAGCAACCAGGCAGCGGACTGTCCACCTGAGGAATTAAATATAAAACTGGATCAGAGCCCTTTCAAGATGGAGGAACCTACGTTAATGTTGTTGCACTATACATTTTATTTACAGACAATATCTATCTAATACTGTACTCAAGCTAGTGTTGTAGAAAACTACAGAAGTGGGTGGTGTAGTAATAAAGACGGTGATTACAAAAATATAGCCTGTAACTCACAAATTATTTTGTAATCATACTCATGCAGACATAGCAATCAGATCATGCAAGTCTGGGCAAAAACTGACAAAACAGATCTTAAGAATGTAGATATAGGTCAACTACGTGTGGATCTTCAACAACAAATCATAAGTTTAAGATTATACTAACTTCACATATGGCTGGGTCTTATGTCAGGTCAGTATGTAGTATTATTTAATGCACAATATGAAAATACAACTATCTTGACATTGTGTATGTATTAGACAATGTAAATCCCAAAATTATCTAATAAAGCTCACTGAACTCTCACTTAAACTACCACTCCCCTATTTGTCACTCGCTGCTCATGTGGTGAGAAGTGATCAATATTGCATTATATTATTACACCATCTCTTGCAATAAGTCGTTTATACTTTAGCACCAGTGATGTGATGCTTTCTTTTGTGTTACTGAGACAAATGCATTTACTTTCTTTTCTACAGATATTTAAACTTCATTAAATCGGACATAACTCCAGTTTATGGCAGTTTGTTATTAAAATAACAGAACACTATTCACGCTGCTGTGTCTGTTAAAATCATCCCATATGTTTATAAATCTTTCTGAACTGAACACTTATAATAAGCCAGTGAATGCAGTGCAGGTTTGAGTCATTTGTACAAAATACAAATATACACATTGCACCTTTTTAGAAGATTGTTTTCCTATAATATAGAATATGATAGTTGCACAGATACTGTTTTGTATTGTAGATGTGTTTCATCCTATATGAGACTTGTAAAATAATCATTTGAGTTGTGACACTACTGTTGTTATTGTGGGCAAATTATCTTGCAACATTGTGAGTTACCCTGTGATTCCTAGCCCTAGAGTAGAGTATGAAAAACAACTTCAGATTAAGAGAGAAAAGCAGGTAGTGCTGTTCGAGCTTATCCCCAAAAAACCTACTGTTGGTGGGCTAAGTCTGGTTTCCACAACTTAAGTCCATCTTTCAGACCTAATGCAATTGTTGCTCTGGTGTGGTCATGTGGAGCAAAGACAGGTACACTCCAAGTATCCCAATGAAAAGCACTACTAGCACCTGCTGTAAAACGAACTACATTGGCACGTAACCCTGAATGCCAAACTGTGATTTATGCCCTAATGAACAATAAAATACAAAGGCACCGGAGGGAAAAAATATGTATCTAACCTCTAATTCGTCACTGAGCAATAGTACAATCTACAATCTCAACTGGTTAATGTTAGTAAACGATTAACCATACAGTATTTGCTGTGATGTAGGCCTTCTTACACCATGACATAGCCTCAAACCTTTGTATGATTCACTACCTGTACAGTGACTAACATATATCTAAGTAAACACATTACTAAACATATTGTACTATAGAGAGTCTTCTCTCTATACAAAAACCTCTGTCCTAGGATAAAAATGAACCATGATACAAAAGCCACAGCAGTGGAATGGGCAATGCAACTGACAGATGTGACAACCCTATCTCAATGCTGCTTTTATTTAACTGGGTTACTTAACAAGGACCCTTATCTACTCATTTCACTGACCCAACCTACCACCTTACATACACTATGGGGCAAAAGGCAAATTTTCTGAACGGATAAGCAATAACCAATAAGCTGAGAGAGCCCGGGCTATCACAGAGTTTAATTAGCAACACAGCAGCCTAAATGTGCTTCTTTGCTAACAGTATGGTTTGTGTAGAATGGCTACAAAACCTATTCTAAGAACCCAAGACAGAAAAACATATAAATTAAAACTTAATCTCAGTCTCATGATCATTTTAACTAAAAAGATTTGCCTTAAGCTTGGTACACAGTGAGACATCCGTTTCCAGTATGATACTAAGGTGTGCCACAAAACATCAACACAAGTCATTTAGTCACTTAGAGGTACATCAAACACTAAGAGGCACTGGTTTAAAAGTATAAAACCAACCTGTTGTCTTCCCGAGATCCTCTAAGCTCTAAACACAAACCCTCCAGCAGTCAGACTCTCTCTCTCAGGTCTTGGCAGGGAGTCCACATTTAGAAAGCAACGCTGAGGCCAGGAATATAAACCAAGCAACGCCGAAGTGGGAGGTGCAGTTCACCATTCATATATGATTTGTCACGAGTGACTGGGCTGAAATATTAAACCTGTCCCTTATTTCACTGGTGAATCAAGCACCTGAGTTGTGCATTCTTACAGCTTCAATAGTGTAAACACACCTCAACTTCGCCAGGTGGCCAAATCCGTCTTTCACACAGGCTAATGCTCGTTAATGTAGCCAGCAGGCAGCACAGGAGAACCGCCCCTCTGCTCCTGACCCGCTTCAGTATCATTGACGCAAATAGGGAGGAAACACATATGGCAGGTTCAAAATCAGCTGGTCACCTTTAACCCACAATGACTCCATTACTTGTCAGCTATCGTGTGCTGGAGTACTGTCAGGCCACCAAATGTCAGAGGTGCTGTGGGCCTGACCTTTCCACAAACTGACCTAACATGGCCCTGCAGACGAAACAAAGTCCAAACCCCTGCCAACTGTCTTAAAGGAAAAAAATACCGTCATGTTAGGCACACCAGACTTTACACATCCAGGCATACAACAGCCTGACCTATAGTTACCCACCAAAAAAACAGTAAAACAGTGTCAGAGGACAGTTCAGACGTGAACGTCACTCCCACCCTTCAGTCCAAACAGCAGCATGCTCTACTATCATCTGGCAGCGAGCTAACGACCACTGCGACCAGTTAGCTAATGCTAGTTCGGTCATTTAGCTAACTTATTTACATGTGTAGCAAAGCTATTTCTGCTGCACTTATTATCTAATGTAAAAAAATCGCATAACCTAAAAACTTAAACAAGTTGCAAACCTACTGCTCTGTAAGTTGGTCAACATGAACCTGACAGTGAGCACCGCCCATCTGTGTTCTCCATGCCTGGTTTGTGATGGTATAAAGCCTTCCAACTTTGCGCAATGTTAACAAAATGGATACTTGCTCACTGAGTAATTCTGTGTTTATCAAATGCACGACAACAGAGCCCCAGTAATATATGTGATTCAGCTACCTCTGCTCTTTACTTGACAGCTCAATCTGTTTGAAAGCTAACGTGGCCTATAATATTTCAATCACTGTCCCCTAACAACAGTGCTGCTGGTTTGCCTGTGCAAGTGTGTGTATTGTCGACACAGAAGGCCTCGGTAGGCCTAATGCTTAATAACCCTATCTAGCTGCTCTAGTTTCATATAAAATAGTTAACAATGTAGGGAGTAAGTTTATGGTAGTCGCTTTTGTAACGTAATATTGATAACATCAGTTAGCTAGCTTAGCATTACGTTAGCCAGGCCTGGCAGCGGCTCCTCGCGCTAGTTCTATCAAGCCCATGCCTGACTTTAGCAGATCATCAACAGTGGGCTAGGTTCGGCTAAAACGTACCTGCCTTCTGAGAGCTGTCCAGCAAGCTAACGTTATCAAATGTAGCTAACTAGCTAACTTTAAGGCAACCGTTTTTAGCTTAAGAAGCCTTACACTACAATGCCTGCAAATATTTATTCATAACATTATACATACAACATAATACCTTGCAAACGGCGTTTTTACTAGTTTCCTCTGATTTGTCAAGACAGCAAAAGGCAACTCGGGGGCTCCTCGGAACAAAAAATGCTTTGTTTTCCTTGTTCGTCGCCTCCCCTTGTTTGTACTATAGTTAATTGTGCGGCCCCTGTTTCCTAGTTCTTTCTCTGAGTCGGACTGGTAACGCCAGTAGCGGAGCGGTGGTCACTGCAACAGCGTCTACTGCCTCCTCTGGCAGTCCGATGTCACGACAACACTGGTGGTGGCACTGCGCGAGGATGGCAGGTGATCGTAGGAGGGCGCGCTCACCCCGTGGACAAATTATTGGACGTTTGGAATGAGTTCCCCCCCCACTGTGCATGGGATAGTACATAGGAGGCTAAGTACCTCAGCAAGTACAAATTTGAAGTACTTGTGTGAAACGCGTGTTTTCTGCTATTTTATACTTATACTCCTTTACATTTATTTGTCTGCCATAGTTACCTAGCACTGCAGATTAAGATGTAAATATCAAACATGATTGTCTTAGAAAATATGGCACAATTTGACAGTGAACTACCAAACAGTATATAAAATCATTAAAACTACCCCCATCACGACAAACTACAACAACTGCTTACACATTCATGCATCAGTAATAATATTCAAGAATATTGATATATTATTATATAGAAGTCTAAAATATATGGAAGTACCAATATGCTGAGAGATTATTGAGTGACGTCTACATTTTTTTTTTTTTTTTCAGTTAGCTGCTGGTTATTGAAAGTTGCAGAGGGACGCTGGTCCTAGAGCTACCTTTTTGAATCCTCAGGCTGCCTGGAGGCCTGAAAATGCCTGTCCTAAAAAGTTAGATGAATTATTAAACTGAAGCCGACTGCCAGAGACTGCACTCAAAGGCTGAGGCTGCAACTTAAAGGCAGTGGCTGCACTGGCTGGCTGTCAGAAGCTGCAGGTGGACACTGGGGTTCCAGCTGACTTGTGATAGCTGCTGAGGCTGGAAAGAGCAGGAGGCGGCTGGGGCAGAGGCTGGTACACAAAAGCTCTGCCCAGATGCTGGTACTGAGGTCCTGAGAAAAGCAAGGTTGTACACAGCAAAGATCTCCACATAATTAAAACAAGTAAAATGACATATTCAAGGTGCCCATGTTCTTTTTAACTGTGCTTTATATGTACTCTCTAAATGTGACCTTACAGGCGGTAGCTGCAAATGCAAAAAGGCTGTAAACTGGGGGTGGAAGGAGCACTTGGGACCTGCAAAGAGGCTGGCTGATTACAAGATGTCAATCAAGATATCAATTCAAAGGCTGGGGCTGCAATCAGCTCCTTCAAAACTCTAGTTGGAAGCTGGGGCTGTTGCTGACTTTATTAAATATGAAGCTGCAGGCGAAGGCTGGGCCAGAGGCTGGTTGACAAAGGCTGTCGATGAATGCTCGTACTGTAATGGAG
The DNA here is from genome assembly GCF_016859285.1 of Xiphias gladius. Classification (NCBI taxonomy): domain Eukaryota; kingdom Metazoa; phylum Chordata; class Actinopteri; order Istiophoriformes; family Xiphiidae; genus Xiphias; species Xiphias gladius. Next base: position 6,207,766 of record NC_053406.1, on the reverse strand, counting down.
AGAATCAAGGTTGCACAGAACAAACCGCCATATTAGTAAAAACACAAAATAGCATATTCAATGTATCATGTTTTACTTTGTTTTAAAGATATGCTTTTATAGATATACTTTTTATTAAATTGTTATTAAATGTCATCTTACAGGTATTAGTTGCAGGTGGAAGTCAAGGTTGGTTGTCAGAGGCTGTAGGCAGAGGCTGGGACTGCAATCTGCCTTTGGAGGCTCTTTGTGGAACATGGGGCTGTTCTGGCTTTCTTAAGATGAGGCTATAGATGGATGTTGGGGCAGAGGCTGGCTAACAGAATTTGCATGCAGAGGCTGTGGTGGATTCTGGTTACCAAAGGTTGTAGCTGTAGATGATTGCCAGAAGCTGTAAGGTGACACTGGGTTTCAAAACAATTAGTAAACACAGAATAATTAAGCTTCAGCAGTTTTTTTCTCAAAATAGTGGATGCAGGCAGAAGAAACTGCTGGCACAACAGGTGAGGGCTGCAACTGGTATTTTAAAAGTACTGTGTGGAGGTAGTAAGAGCTGCAGATGGGCAATGGTGAGGCTGGCTGTCAAGGTCTGAAGACAGCGGCTGAGAATGCATCTTGCTCCGAGACTGCCTGCCGAAGTGTTCAGGCATAGGCTGATGTGAAAGCTGAGGTTGGATGCTAAATACTGAACGCAGTGGCTGGGATTGCAGCTTAGACTGGCTGTCAGAGGCTTAAGGCCGGGGCTAAAACCGGAAGTAGCAGGGGAAGGCTGAATCCACAGATGGCTGCTGGAACCTGCATGCAGACACTGTAACTGTGGCTGGCTGACAAATGCTTTAACTGCAGACTGTTCCTGTCCATGACTGTCAGACACTGGAGGAGGTCACTAGATCTGCACTGTTATAGCTACAGGAGGACGTAGGAACTGCAGCTGACTAGTGATACATGCAGGTTGAAGCTAAGGCTACGCATCAATGGCTGTAGGCCGAGGTATACGTTGCAGCTTACTGTTGTGAGTTGATGGTCATGGAGGTTACTAAAGTGACAGGTGCGGAATGGGGTTGAGAGTGGTTGCCAAACTAATTAGGTTAGGGATGACACTATAGCCTGCCGCCAGAAGCTGCAGACTAAGGTTGAGTCTTTCGCTTACAGGCAGCAGTTGCAGGTGGAAACTGAGGCGGGTTGCCAGAGGCTATCAGTGGTCAGTGTGGCTAAATCTGGAAGCAGCTGATGCAGGCTGGGGCATAGTCTCTGGTTGATGCAAGGTCGATGCAGCAGTTTTCAGAGGTTGAGGCAGATGATGGATCAGGTTGCTGAAAACTGCAAGTGGAGGATGGATTTTGTTTTCTCTTAAATTCTGTTTGTGGAGGTGGTGGCTTGGGCTGAGACTGGTTTCTGAATACCTCTTCCTGATGGCTTATGTGATAGCTGGCTGTCAGATGGTCATAGTGATGGCTGGGGTTTCAGCTGCTCCCTGGAAGATGTTGATGGAAAGCTGGGGCCATAGTCAAATTTTTAAAAGTTAAGTGCAGCTGGCTTCTGGAAACTGTAGGCCGCGGATGGTCCTGGAGGTTTTTTGTTTTACTATGAGTGTAAAGGTGGAGAAAAGAGCTGAAACTGTATTGTGAAGAATTTTGGTGATGGCTGATGCTGCAGCTGGCTGCCCAAATCTTTAAGCAAAGGCTGTCGTAGCTTTCAGGCAGCAGCTGCAGGGGGAAACTTCATTCAGACTTCATTCAGTAGTTGGAATGACCTTCAGCCTTTCTACAGAAGGTTTCAGGAAGACTTCGCTGAGAGGCAAAGGTTCAAGTTAAAAGTAACAGATTGAGGTTGATGCCTAAAGTGAGAGCATGAAGCGTTATGCGGACCCTGGGTGGTGTTTGTTGGCAAAGGCTTCAAGTATAGACTGTGGCTGCAGATGGCTGGCAGACACCACAGGGTGTCCACTGTCTGTATGGCAGAAGCTGCAGTTGTCAACAGGGGCTGCATCTTTGGCAATAGCTGTAGGTTTCAGGTGAGGCTGGCGCAGCTGGATATCACTAGCTGTAGGCTGATGTACAGGGGATGCAGTCTGCCTCCGAAAGTTTGCTTCTGAAAGCTTCAGGTGGTTACTAGTGGCTGGAGATGTAGCTGGCGGTTAGATGGTACTGATGGCAAACGAGGCTGTGGTTGGCTCCTGAAAGGTCTTGATGGAGAACTGGGCCCATAGCTGGATAATTTAAAGTTCTGGAATGCATGAAGCAAACCATGGAGGATGGACGCTTTAATAAGAAGCTGTGCCGTCTTCTGTTTTTTGAAGGCAGGGTGTGGAGGCAGGAAAAGTTAGTTTTGCTTTTTTCCTACTAGGCACCCAAGGGTCTGGTTCACCCAAGATATTCAGGTCAAAATTTTAATTCATCCATTACTTTGTTTAATAACCAAATACCTGCAAAACGAATGACATCCCCATCAGCCTTGGCTGTACTTTGTGCTAATTAGTAAATGTTTAAAGGCTAACACGCTAATGGTGGTATACCTGCTATACGACAGCATGTTTGCATTGCCATTGTGTGCATGTTTGCATAAGCATATTAGCAATTAGCTCAAGGCACCACTTTGACTAAGTAAAGCACTGTTCCTGGTTATTGAATGAGTGCACTTTAATTGAGATGTCTACATCACGACTTTTGTTTTTAAGAATTTTCAGAGACTAAATAGGTCTACGTGAGAACACTCATGAGTTGGACCAGTGCTCAGAGGTACTACAAGGAGCACTACACAGACCTTGCTAGTGTGAGGAACATAGCTGAGGACAAGATCAAGATGCTCGTGGAGGAGGTTTCATGGAAATGGTCAGATGGTTAGCTCATGCACATGACTTCATTCAGTAGTTGGAATGAGCTTCAGCCTGATAAAATCATACATTCCTGTGTTACTGCAACTAATAGGAATGCTCAAAACTGTAGCAACAAATATGCTTTTGTCTGCAGCAGTGAGTTATGTTAAGTTCTCAAAAGCTTCCAGTTTACTATATGAACATATCATCATTATAAAATTACTTTGCCATTGGATTCAGCGAGGAAGCAGGTGGTGAAGGTGACAATGACAAAATCAGACTCGTCCCGTGAGTTGGAAGAGATGCAGGACGCGTTTGAATGTAAAGCAGAAATGTTATTTACATTTTGTTAGTTTAGGCAGTTTTACACCTAAAGATCCTGCATACGCACCTGGAAAATATTTCTTCACTGATGTGTGTTTTACTACTTAAAGTTACTACGTGTAGAATTTTTACCTGACGGGTTTAGAAGCAGGTATCGCTGTCAACACCAAGTCTTCTTTAGCAACACTTGTGGCATGACTCCAGTGTTGGAAATGTCAGCACATCATTTGGACCAGACTGAAATTCCCTGACAGGATGAATTACAGAAAAAATCAAATAATGCTAATTAGCAAATGTAAGCATGCTGACCCGCTAAACTAAAATGGTGAGCAGGGTATACACACATAGACCTTCTAAACACTGTCACTGTGCATGTTAGTATGCTGATGTTAGCATTTAGCTCAAAGCACTGCTGCGCTGCCTCACATACTGTGGCCGTAGACTATTTTTGTTGATGAGACCATTGGATGGTGCTATATTCCAAAAGTTTAAAATCCTACACTTTGTACCCTAATGGAATAAATGTTTCTGATCATTTCAACCAGAGACTGAAGGACCACAGCCTGGGTGAATAAGTCAAACTGAAATGGATGAAGCAGCCTGATGGGAAGATCTTCCATTTAAATGACACAGAAGAGGAGACGGAAAAAGAAAAAAATATGGTGGATAAAAGCATATTGTGCGCTGTATAAAGATTACAGCACAAGGTTTGTTTATGTCATATAAATTTGGACTGGTCTTCACTTGTGCTGTGTTGGAATATAAAAACTCTTTTTTTTCACTTTCGAAAATAATTGCTGTTTTCTCATTTATAGAATCTGTATTTGTATTCATTATTATTCTACTTTATATTTCACTAATCTATATTTCACGGTTTTATTAAAAAAAAAAAAATTTAAATCTTTATTTTTGCTCGTCAAGTCGTATATCAATCTTTTTTTTTTATTCAAATGTAAATGTGTTGAGACATTTCACATTTGTTTTTTTAATTTGGAGAAAAACACAAACGTTCTCTGCAGTAAATAATTTTAATGCATTAATGCGTTAACATTAATAACCTCTAATGACTACACTGTGACAACATGTTATATTCTTTGGCATAAATAAGGATCGCAAGTTGTTAGAACTTAGGAATAGATCACAACTATAATAATTTTTCTTGATGACAGTTAAGTGATCGAAGCTTGTCATGTGTCTCAGATGGGTCACGTGGTCATTTCTATGACGCTTCAATCAAATGTAAAAAACATTAAAATACAGCTTGATGGTTGCTGGTCATACAAATTATGCTGTTACAAGGAATAGTTGGATCTCATGGTGGATCACTCTTTACCATATTTTGCTAATAACACAATTGACATTACTGGACAACTAGAGAATCATAAGTGTCAATCAAATCACAAGTGAGTACACTGTACAAATGAATGTTACTTCAATTAAGAGTAAATTAACAGGCAAAATTTCAAAGTTGTATATGTAATTATAACTTACTCCAGCTTAAAGAATGTTAAAGTAACTGAAAAGGAATGTTGGACAAATGCAGAACAGATGCCGAACTTAAGAAATGATGCTGTACTGTCTAACTTAAAATTGTATTTATTATTTGTAAGTGTGTTGTCTTGAAATTTTGAGTTTTCTCAATTTCTTCATTTTTACAGTGATGAAATTTTGCTGCTGACATTCATAATCTGTGCGCGATGATTTAGAATGTTTTTCTTGACCCTCTGACCCGTCATCTCTCACAACTGTCTGGCCAAATACAGACCCTCTTGTTTTCACTGTTATCAAATTACTGTTTGATAAAAGTAATATTTTCATCTAAACGTCAACATTGCATCAAGGAACCTGTTGACAGGGTACTTTAGAATTGTAAGTTTGCAAAAGGCAGTTCCTTTATGAAATTAGGTGTTCTCATCCTGTCATCTTTGTCATTGAATAACAAATCCGATACGATCATGTTGTCTGGAAAAAGCAGTGGGAGGGCAAACTATGAATCTAAAAATGGTGTGTGTGTGTGTGTGTGTGTGTGTGTGTGCGTGCGTGTTTTTCTATAGTTGTGTGGACAAGGTTTGATTTGAAACCACCATTGTGAGGACAGTTTGGCCAGTCCTCACAACATTAAAGGGCTGTTTGAGGGTTAAGAGTTGGTTTTAGGGTTCAGGTTCGAACTAGGTTTAGGTTAGGGTTAGGGTAAGGGGCTAGGGAGTGGATTATGTCAATGAATGTCCTAACAAAGATTGGACTACATGTTAATGTGTATGTCTGTTAAGGGCTGCATTTGGGGACACATTTCAGACTAATGACCAGTTAATTGGGGACGGCTTGTCCAATTAGGGACAAAAGCTGTGTCCCCAATTGGGGAAAAGCTGATTTTCGGCTCAGCGGTTAAGGTTAGGGTTAGGCAAGAAACGGTTATGGTTAGGGTGGGTCTCCAGGAAATTAATGCAACTCTATGTAATGTCCCCAAAAGTTACCAAGGTCAACATGTGTGTGTGTGTGTGTGTGTGTGTGTGTGTGTGTGTGTGTGTGTGTGTGTGTGTGTGTGTGTGTGTGTGTGTTTGAGTGTGAGTGGTATTCCTCAATATTTTCTGCAGGACTAGGCGGGTCTGGTTCCATACTGGTGCCAAGTAAACCTGTCACACATTAAAGTCGCTTAGGAAGGGTTCAAACAAACAGATGAGTGTGAAACTGAAAGAGTGAAAGAACACGGACATTTTTGTTAGTTATAGTTTATGTCGGTTCCCATGGCAAAGGCCAGGGAAAAGACTGTGACATTGAAACTTGTAGAAAATGACATAATTCGGGGGTTTCTGGACTATCCAAATAGGCCTAGTTGATGCGCTTCTGAAACTATGTTGTAGGTGATCCATTTGGCTGCGTCTTCGCAGAATGTTTGATTGGATACTATCCATTACACCAACTGCACTGGTCATCCACTGGTCACCTGCCAAAGCCTCAGCGTCCTCCTCCTCCTCCTCCTCCTCCTCGGCCGGACTGTCCACCCTCTCTGGAGGTTATTACTCTCTTCATGCTGATTAGGTTTGGATGAATGGCGATCTTTGTTTGGCTCCGGTTCCCACGACCCGGCATTCGCCTGGCAGTCGCGTGGCTCAAAACCTCCCTCCCCCACCCCCCTCCTCCAAAGGGACCCAAAGGTGGGTGGACATCTGGTCAATCTGACATCTGCTCTCTAACAGTTACCAGCAGATTCGAGAACATCTGAAAACACGGGGTGTGATCAAAGCAGGTAAAATACAGTGCGCGACTTGTTGCTCGTGGAAGAAAAGTCCTTCTGTGCTTCTCAAAGAGAAGAGATGTGTGTTAGGTCACTATTAGTCTGACTCTCCTGCCGCAGCCAGCTGCTAAGCAACTGTGATGCTGGGATTAGAAGGATTTATATGCGTTTACTTGGGAATCAGAGTTAGAATAATATCGAAGATGATACGGGCGAACCTGTTCTTTATATGGGACGATATGGTCTCAGGTGATTTGTCAGCGTATTGTGTCTTCCCCTGAGCTGTGATGGAGCATGTCCGGCTTATTTGCAGGTAGTGTAATGTTGCTCCTGAAAAGAATGAGCGAGGGGCTCCCCGGAGCAAAGCACGGTAACTGCACACTCTTGTTCATCCCTGGGAGAGGAGGGAAACCGCACTTTTTTGTTGGGCGCCCGGTGGAGAGGGGGTGGTGCGTGGTTTCAGGCTGGACATCTGTCGCTTTAGAGTCCCCCCCCCCCCTTTTTTTTTTTCTAGGTCGGGTCTCTGTGTTATTGAATGGAGCCAGTGACCTGTCAGTCTTGACTGATGGGACCCCGTGTGTGGGAAAATTCCGCAGCCAAAGAGCCGGAGCATTCACATGCTAATGGCGCCCTATAAATACGAGGGCCGCGCCGCGCCGAGGGCCCTAGAGACGCGCCGAGATTCGGAGGAGAAGGGACAGAAGCGCGCAGACACCCGAGGAAGAGAAACATGACTGCTTCGTCCATGGCGCATAGCGTGGGGAAACACCCAAGTGCCAAGGAGGAGAGAAAGGTATTTTACACTTGGATATTCTATAGATCCATTTCTGTTTTAGGGCAGGCAGGGTGGGCCACACACACCTCTGCGCTCCAGCATGGTGCTTCACCCCGTTGGCAGGCCTTTAACCGCCAATTTCTCTGCCTTTACAGCTAAGAAAGCCGCTCATTGAGAGGAAACGGCGGGAGAGGATAAACAATTGTTTGGATCAGCTGAAAGAAACCGTGATCGGGGCCTTCAGGCTCGATGTGAGTATTTCCTCGTGCGTTCCAATCTCCTCTACAAGTAAACAACGGAGGCCGGATGAAGTTGACTTTAATGCTGCTCCTCTCCCAACAGCAATCCAAACTGGAGAAAGCTGATATTCTGGAGATGACTGTGAAACATCTGCAGAACATCCAGAGCAATAAACTCAACGGTAAGGCTCGTGGCTCCGTGCACTTGTCCTTGTGTAGCACATATGTAGGGTCTAACGCCAGATGCTTTTAGGTTGTAGTTTTTATTGCCCCCTGTAACGCTGGCTGATATCTAAACCAGCCATGGCGACCCCTTAGGGCGAGACGGGGGGTAATAAACTTTTACCTGAAATCTCTTGACCTAGTTGACATTAGGCAGCAGGGGGCAGCATCAGCACATACAACGCTAGATGCTGGGGCCTCCATCTTTCAAGTGTGAATGTATGTAGCTGTGAAGTGATGGTTAGAGGAGAGCTGTGATCTGGACACGTTGTTTTTAATAGTTCAATGAAACTGTGTTGGTCAGCTGGGAAAGATTTTGTATTACTTAGCAGCTTCCTGAAGGGGAACAGCAGTGGTTCAAGCTGGTTTACTGGATGCGTGTTGTGCCTCCACCACCACCAGGGGTTGCTACAGCCTCTCTCCTCTTCCCTCTTCCCCTGCAGACCCTACATCAGGCCTGGAGGCCCAGCAGAAGTACAGCACAGGGTACATCCAGTGCATGCACGAGGTCCACAACATGCTCCTCACTTGTGACTGGATGGACAAAACTCTGGGCTCCCGTCTGCTCAACCACCTCCTCAAGTCCCTGCCCAGGTCCACCGATGAGAGCCCCCCGACCCAGCCCACATCAAGACATAGCGTTCCTCCTCCGGCCGGCCAAGGTAACCCCGGCACACCTCTTAGAGGAGAACCCCTGCCTGGGAGGCAGCTCCAGAGAGAGGGGCCCACCTGCCACATAGCTGGATGTCAGGAGAGAGCCGTGCTCCACAGCTCCAACCTGGGGATGCTGGAGATGTGGAGGCCCTGGTGATCTGGTGGATTAATGTTATTGGTTCTCCATTTTGTTAGACCATCCTCTGTTATGTATCTTATAGATATGCTGCTCAGAAGACAAATGTGGGGCAGTTTTGTTCCAGTGATTATTATTGTAGGTGTGCTATAATGATTCTATACAGACCTTTTCTCAGTACTTCCCTTCAGAAGTTGACTTCTTGTAGCCTGCATTATAGAAGGCTCTTATTAATCTTTCATGTATTTATTGTATTAACAGCTTTATTTATTTGATATTATACGGAGTGACTTTACTTCTTAGAACACTTGCTTGCGATTGGATAGATTTTTATGTCTTCCTCTATTGCTTTATAATTAACCTAAACATTAATAATAATAAAACATATTTTACATTTGATTCAACTTTATGAATGATGTTGTTCATGTATATTTGCTCCTCTCCATTATGTTTTGATATTTCTGCTATAGTGACCATGCAGTGCAGAAGGACAGGACATAGCACCTGATATATAACAGCTTACCTTGGTCTCACAAGGAGACCAAAACAGTTTACTTTTTAGGTTATTTACTTAAAATAATCATACAAATATAGATATGGAAATATAATTGCAAGTTTTTAAAGCTGCATTAATCACTGTCTTTACATAAATGGCTAATGACGTTGTGACTGTGAAATGGGTCGCTCTCAGTGATTCAGTAAATTATAACTACATTCTGCAGCTCCGTGCGTCTCTTTAGCCTCTTCTAGCTCATTGTTTTAACGGTTGCAACTACTGAATAATTCTGTCTCACCAAATCTCCAGCAGCAGCAGGCAGCTGTTTTCAGTAAATAAACTCAGATAAACACACTACCAGCCTAGCAACAAAGGTCAGAGAAAGTTAGCGACTAGCTAGTGAAGAACTGCCTGGCTGGATACTAGCTAAACCCAGATATTTTTTTGTCACATACTTTATTTTGGCTCTGTTTTTTCTTCAGCTGTTTAACGCTGTGAGACCAAACGGAAAGAGACGAGAGTGAATATAGGCCTTTTCCCACAGCAGATATTTTGACTTTTCAAAATCAGTAAAGCACAGGTGTCGCCAGTGACACTACGGCTCCGTTCTAGCTCAAAGAACTGACAGCGTGACAGTGAGCCAGTGCTACCAGGACCAAGAAACTGAAGCACCTAAACTGAATTAATCAATCATCTGTGCTTCTCCTGCTGTGACAGCTCAAAAATGTCTTCCGTGAAAAAAGGCCTATTGGATTTACATTTGTCAGGTGGCCAGAAACACATTATTTCATGTCTGGTTGCTAGCTAACTTGTTAGGCACAACAGCTTCATAATTATGTCATGGTTTTATGAGTTCAGACCAAAACTGCCGCTTTAAATCGTGTTTTTTGAATTACCTCGTGGTACCTAGCAAGGCAGTTGGTTTCAGTTTTATTTGCGGGGGTTTTCTGCTGCACATTTAAGACAGTGGAAGGTGGAAGGAATACAGCTGTGGTGCTCAAAGCCATTGCCACATAAGACATTTTGACCTGTCACAGTGGGAAAAACACAGGTTGAAATAATAAAATAAAAAATGGCTGAATCCCACACTGTTACCGCTTACTGGGACACTTGAATAGAACAGAGCCATTGTTTATATTTGTTTGGGACACCTTCGCTTTTTCTACTATTACAATTTCCATAGGGACCAGAAAACTGCTCACAGTGGGGTTTGTGGATTAACTTTTGGTGATGCCTCTAAGTGTCTTTTTTTTTTTTTTTTTTTTTTTTTTTTGGCGTTTTAGCACTAAAAGGAATTCCACACACCTCCGTTGTATCAGGGTGGTGACTTAAATTGTACCTCAAAACCTGGACAAAAAATATGACAGAAAATATGTTTAACAAGTTATTTGGGTTAACTGACCCTTTACGACATGTTTCAGGATGGGGGTATTGATAATTATAATAATAACAAGAAGAAGAAACCTTATTTTTATAGAACCTTTCATACAAGAAATGCAGCTCAAAGTGCTTTACAATAAAGAAATGACATGCACCCAGTGCTTCACATGAAAATGGACCTAGAATGAACATAAACCCAGGATAGAATGCCATAATAACATAAGATGGGAAATAAAGCCCACTGAATAATAATTAAATAAAATAAAATACAAATAAAGTTAAAAATAGAATAGAATACATAAATTGCATAACATGAAGTAAAATACAACATTTTAAAAGAAGTGCAGCAGTGCAGAAATACGAAGCCAAGTGCAAAAAAGAACTTCAGGACTGTAACAGGAGAGTCACAGCTAGTTAAAGGCTGCAGTGAAGAGACACGTTTTGAGCTTTCTTTTAAAGATATTTAGTGAGCTGCCTTCCCTCGTTCCTGAAGGCAAATAGATCACAAGGCGGACAGCAATGTAGCTTGGTTCTGGCCCATTAAGGGCTTTGTGTATGAGGCGGAGGACCTTAACAACAATTCTAAATGTTACAGGAAGCCAGGCCCGAGCAGCTTAAGCTGGACCAATGTGCTCTCTCCTCCTGGTTCTGGTTCATAGCCGAGCTGCAGAGTTTTCAATGAGCTGAAGTCAGTCTTGTCAGTGGTTTTCACCAGGAGGCCGGTAAAGAGTGCACTGCAGTGCAATCCAGTCGGTTTGAAATAAAGGTATGAATCCGCTTTTCCTTTTTTGTTTTGTTTTGAGTTCCTACGATTTAATACTCTCGTACTAGCCCGAAAAAAGGATGTTCTCATCACCTTGTAAATGTGTGAGCTGAAGCTTAAATCTGAATCTAAGATAACAGCGACACTCCAGACCCAGCTCTTTGGTTTCAGGACCAACTAGTAGGATTTCAGTTTTGTCCTCGTTGAACTTTAGGAAAATTATTACTCATCCTTGTATTGATTGCAAAAAGACAGATGGTAACGGAATCTATAGCTGCAGCTTCATTTTATAAATACATTTATTCTTATAAATCATACTTATGGTCATGCTTTTGAGATTAAAAGGACCAGACACATAAGGTTGAGCTAAATGAACAAGGAGTAAAGGGACCCGGATTGTTCTCGGTATTAATCGTTTATTTTGGCCTCTGGCAGACTGTGAGAATTAAAAGTAAGTTGGCTAAGCGGATAAGGAACCCAGTCAGGTTTGAAAGCATCAGTCATCTCCATCTGTGCGCACAAAACCGTCGAGATGCAGCTCTGGTCAAAGCGAGTGTTGTGGCACGTTTAGGCTGCGTCTTACTAAAGATGTTATTCATCATCGGGTTTTGTAAACTAGAAAGTTAGAAAACGTGCATATGGCCAGTTCCCCTGCTATTATTGCCGTTATGATTAGCCACCACATGGCGCCAGGCGGTGGGTCGGGGGGGGGCTGGTCCCTCGGCGAGCTCACCAACAAAAGCGAGCCGAGACAGCTGCTCTCTCCACAGTCCACACCATTAAAGATCTGGAACAGGGATCTGGGGTTGGCGAGGTGCCAAAAACCCTCCACTTCAAAAGGTCTGCGACTCTTCCTTCATTTGGGGCACTAGAGTTTAGTGGGGGCTTTTTGCGGAAATGCTGCGCAATTGTGGAAATGCCGTGCGTAAAAGAGCACCTGATGATAAACCTTTAGGCGACATTTACCTGGAGGGTGGCAGAGATGCCTGCCCGGTCACTTTTCGAGCAGACAGAGCTGCTCTATTGTAAAAGTCATTTGCATGATAATGCCTTGTACAAAACACGTAGAACAACGAGGGCAGAGGGCTGAGCGCTCTTATTAGACATAAACAAATAGACCGTGTGCGCAAAGGACTAAACCAGCACATCCAGCTCCTACTGATACTGACATCACAGGTCAGGATCATTTAACTCTTAACAGTCAAAGTGTTATGTCAAGGGTGACATCCTCAGATTTTGCATGTTTGTACACACACCGCGTTGCAATAAAGGCACCGTGTGCAGGTACAGGCTGTCCCAGCCAAAGCAGCCAGACATTATAAACTCTGTCGCGGCAGAGCAGGCGACGTGAGAATGCAGTTGCACACAAATCAGAAGTCACAAAACAACGGGGAGAACAAACGAGGCGCAGGCCAACACCTGTCGCTTTCTTTGGATAAGGGCCCTTAATTCCCCCGGCTGATTCAGTTTGGGCCGAGGGGCCGCCAGCAGCAGCTGCCAACTGAAGGCATCGCGTTACATCCGCCAAACAGCCGGGTAAATCTGCCGAGGAGCGGACACAAAGGCAGGCAGAAAGGAGAATGGGTAGGGCAGAGAACAGACAGGACAGATTCTTGAGGTAGTAATGCCGAGATGCTCCGGCGCGTAAATGCTCAGCGAACTGCACAACCAGAGGTTACAGCTACAAACATGAAGCTCTGCTTCGGATATTGTTTAAGATGATATGTTTAATAGAGAGAAGTGTCTGAAAACTCTCCTCATTCAAAATGTGTTCTTCATGCTGCATCTAACACTCAACTATTTGAACATTAATCACTGCGTTTTATAAAAAAAAAAAAAAATCGAGCTCAGGCGTCATCAAATTCTGCTTCTGCATGATGGGGAATTTTGCTCAGCTGAATGGAAGGACATACAGTTCATGAGTACCAACAGAGGGGGAAAACAGAGCGGTCGGCCCCCTAACCCAACAAACTGTCTGAGCAAAGCCAGTCCAGCTCTGCGAGGCGCGGACCGGGGCTGACCGGAGACAAAAGGGGCGGCCGCTCATTGGCTCCGGCCGTGTGCGCTCTGTTGTCCCCCAGCAAGAGCAGCTCAGCCCCCATTCACATGTTAATAAGCCCCTATAAATACTAACAACAGCCACTCAGCGCCAGCAGCAAGTCTCAATAGGGTTGCACAATAAACACAGGGCGCCTCGCCTCGCCTCGCCTCGCCTGCGAGTTTGTTGATTTTTTTTTTTTTTTTTTTTTTTCTTCCAGTGAAACCGGTTCCGTTTGCCAGCTGCCCCCTCGCTGAAGACGACTCGAGACGCAGGAATCAGCAGCGGGAGAAGCCACAGAAGCGGCGATCCAACCAACATGGCCCCCTCGGCTCGGCCCAGCAACACCGGACTCGGGTTGGAAGAAGATGAGTCCTACTATGGGATTCAGAAGGCGGACAGGAAGGTACCTACGCGGGGGGAACGGGGCCCCTCTCTGCGCACACCTGGCAACGACGCGCCTGTCACGCCGGTTTTGCTCTGCGGCGGTCCGTGATGCATTTCGCGCCGCTGCAAGCCGCAGAGTTGTACGCCACTAGTTTCGGGCTCGAGAGGGAAAGCAACACTTAACCACAGCCCACACATGGTTGCGACCGTAGTCACGGCAAAGCAAAGTTACTGAGGTGTGATCTTTGTGTCCCCGCAGACCAGGAAGCCTCTGGTGGAGAAGAAGAGGCGAGCTCGCATCAACGAGAGCCTGCAGGAGCTGCGGACGCTGCTGGCGGACACAGACGTGAGTACGGAGCGCACGCTGCGCCGGCGTTCACCTGTGCCCCGTGGTGTGCGGCTCGGTTTGGTTTTCTAAAGGAGCTCTGCTGGTTGTTCCCACAGTTCCATTCCAAAATGGAGAACGCGGAGGTGCTGGAGATGACGGTGAAGAAGGTGGAGGACGTCCTGAAGAACCGAAGCCAAGGTCTGCACGAAATTTGCTCAGCCTGTACACTCCGGTCTTAGTTCGGCCAGCCCAGAGGTCTAGTTCATCTTAACAGTGTATGCATACGTTTGTACTGGTAAAACGAATTCTCGGCACTAGCTCTTATTCAAACCCTGACAACTGGAGTTTACACCCTCTTTAACCTGCAGACCTCAGGGACGTGTCCTGTGTACGATCACAACAGCCGAACAGCTGATGTTCAGTCTTCCAGCCACATTGTATTTTTTGTGGTGACACTTTGTGGTTTCAAAAGATATATAGGCAAAGTGAAAAGTAACCCATTAGAAACATGCATATGATGGCCAAGCGGATGTTTTAAGTAAGACAGAACAGCCCAATGCAGCCAGACAAGTCGAAATTTTACCATATGAGAGCTATATCAGCATCCTAGAAAAAGGAAAATAAAGAACCATACCTGATATCCAGTCTGATATCATGGTATCGATATTACAATGATATATCACCCTGCTCTAAATGTACCTCGTGGGAAAAACTTGACTCATCCGAGTTTGAAATATGGGGGCCGAGTATTAACCAGTATGAATCTGGGGTAGAGCAATCTGAAATTTGGATGGGGAAAGCCAAGCAGTGGTTTGTCGTTCTCAAAAGTGTAATCTGATTACTCTGTGCTCTCACCCGGATTACCAGAATTGTGGCCAATGCATCACAGCACTCCTAAACGTCACTAGCGGCCACTGAACAGGGATAATGACTCAGCTGGGATCAGTGAGATCTTAAGTAAAAGTACCAATACCACAATTTCAAAATATACTCCATCACAAGGAGAAGGCCTGCATTTAAAATGTTCTGTGAGTAAAAGTACAGAAGTATAATCAGCAAATGTACTTAAAATGTTAGGTAAACATACATTCTAATGCAGAACGGCCCCTTTCAGAGATTTATGTATATGTTGTATCAGTGGATTGTTGTTATTCATGCTGACTAGGCGTTGAGCATTTTCAACTACGAGAAGGCATCCTAGTTTATAAGATGATGATATCTTTTATATGAAAATCTTGTATATGCTCTAACTGAGGAGTAACCGGTAACTTCAGCCGTCAAATAAATGTAACGGAGGAAAAAGTACAATGCTTTCCTTCTGAAATAAAGTGGAGCAGTAGCACACAATGAGTACAAGTTCTTCAGAACTGTGCTGTTCTGGACCACAAGTCCGTTGTGAAGTAGTACCAGGTATAGTGAGCTATAGTCATGTCCCAACTTTCTCCCTCCTCCCGCAGAAACAGACACACTCAACCGAGAAGCCAGCGAGAGGTTTGCAGCCGGCTACATCCAGTGCATGCACGAGGTCCACATGTTTGTGTCCAGCTGTCCTGGGATAGATGCGACGGTGGCAGCGGAGCTCCTCAACCACCTGCTGGAGTGTATGCCCCTGAACGAGGACCACCTCCAGGACGCGCTGATGGATCTCATCGCAGACACTTCCGGGAGCAACGGCAGCGCCCCCTCCTACCTGGTCTAAGATGAATAGGTCGGAACGGTTTCCACCCGCGAGAAGCGCACTTGCCTCTTGTTTTTCACACGAGGGACCAATAGGCTACATCTAATATTTGGTGAAACTCGCACCTTGTTCATTGTCTGTTGTCTGGAGATTCTGGTGTCCCGAAGGAGTCATTAACAGACCCGGGTGGAGGAGGAGGTGGAGGACCTGGGTGTGAACGTCGGAGGAGGCACATTGAAATGGGAGCGGACAGGACACGGTGATCAAAGCTTTTGCCATTTGACAGAGGGCGTCAAAAGGACACAAGCAGGCTCGGATCTTTCAAAGAGACCACACACACACACACACACACACACACACACACACACACACACACACACACACACACACACACACACACACACACACACACACACACACACACACACACACACACACACACACACACACACACACACACACACACACACACACACACACACACACACACACACACACACACACACACACACACACACACACACACACACACACACACACACACACACACACACACACACACACACACACACACACACACACACACACACACACACACACACACACACACACACACACACACACACACACACACACACACACACACACACACACACACACACACACACACACACACACACACACACACACACACACACACACACACACACACACACACACACACACACACACACACACACACACACACACACACACACACACACACACACACACACACACACACACACACACACACACACACACACACACACACACACACACACACACACACACACACACACACACACACACACACACACACACACACACACACACACACACACACACACACACACACACACACACACACACACACACACACACACACACACACACACA
Source organism: Xiphias gladius (assembly GCF_016859285.1). NCBI lineage: Eukaryota > Metazoa > Chordata > Actinopteri > Istiophoriformes > Xiphiidae > Xiphias > Xiphias gladius. The sequence goes on along the minus strand of NC_053406.1, from coordinate 6,191,378 downwards.
CACACACACACACACACACACACACACACACACACACACACACACACACACACACACACACACACACACACACACACACACACACACACACACACACACACACACACACACACACACACACACACACACACAGACACTCTCTCACACACACACACACACACACACACACACACACACACACACACACACACACACACACACACACACACACACACACACACACACACACACACACACACACACACACACACACACACACACACACACACACACACACACACACACACACACACACACACACACACACACACACACACACACACACACACACACACACACACACACACACACACACACACACACACACACACACACACACACACACACACACACACACACACACACACACACACACACACACACACACACACACACACACACACACACACACACACACACACACACACACACACACACACACACACACACACACACACACACACACACACACACACACACACACACACACACACACACACACACACACACACACACACACACACACACACACACACACACACACACACACACACACACACACACACACACACACACACACACACACACACACACACACACACACACACACACACACACACACACACACAGACACACACACACACACACACACACACACACACACACACACACACACACACACACACACACACACACACACACACACACACACACACACACACACACACACACACACACACACACACACACACACACACACACACACACACTTAGAACCCAACAAAGGACTGAAAACGAAGAGTTGAGGACGTTCCCACTTCTTCTGTCAATAACTCTGTGTATATAGGATTTTTGTATGAGGAGAAAAGCTCTTTTAGAAGATTGGCAATGCCTCTGATTAATATAAATATTTCTATAGTAAGTCATAAAGGCCTGTAGTTTACTGGACCAGTAGCCTCCTCCAGAACGACCACTTTATGTTGTAATGCTGTTTAGAAATGTCTTTGCCAGTATAATGTCTGAATTTGATAAATAAAATAATGTAGCTGAAATGCCTTTTGTCTGATGTGACTCAGTGCCCCAGGGAATGTTAATTTATCTCTGAAAACGACTTTTCTTGGCTATAAAATGACACATTCTGCGTCTGTTTTACGCGTTTTCCTTTCTGCCTTGTTGAACATCAAAATAAGTAATCGCTCAGCAAATTTACATCCCATCCGCGAGATCCAGTCTCTTCTTCCCATCAACGCTCGCTTCTTCCTGGGACCGAACTGCAGCCCCCCCCCCCCCAAGCACGAGGACGCGCGGTGCGTGTGCGCACATGAAAGAGTCGCACCTCTCCAAGTACCGTGACTCTCACCTCAGAAAGACGCGGAGCCTTTTAACAAAGGCCTGTTAGATCCTGTCTGGACCAGCCATCGACCCACAGCGACGCGGTGGCTGCGGGGCTCCGGGAGCAACGCAGCGCCCCCCCCCTCCTACCTGGTCTAAGATGAATAGGTCGGAACGGTTTCCACCCGCGAGAAGCGCACTTGCCTCTTGTTTTTCACACGAGGGACCAATAGGCTACATCTAATATTTGGTGAAACTCGCACCTTGTTCATTGTCTGTTGTCTGGAGATTCTGGTGTCCCGAAGGAGTCATTAACAGACCCGGGTGGAGGAGGAGGTGGAGGACCTGGGTGTGAACGTCGGAGGAGGCACATTGAAATGGGAGCGGACAGGACACGGTGATCAAAGCTTTTGCCATTTGACAGAGGAGCGTCAAAGGACACAAGCAGGCTCGGATTCTTCAAAGAGACCGGCCACACACACACACACACACACACACACACACACACACACACACACACACACACACACACACACAGGATCCTGCGGGTCCTAGTGATTTTTGACTGACCCTTGATCATCAAGACACCCAAAGACACCAGGGGTGCAGCCTTTGGGGAATTAGGGGCTAAGACCAGTGATGGAAACTGCAGGCTACTCGATCCTTCACTGAATCGGAGTTCTCCATCCACAAGTCCTGCACTCAAACCCCAAAGTAAAAGTATCAGAAAACTGTAGGATGCCCATCCAAAGTAAAACTGATGGCTCCTTACAAAGGAGGATATTGGCTACCCACCACTCAATGTATGTTTTACAACCTGGCAACCCAGCAGTTGTCCCCTTTTTGGCCTTTGATTAATCTAGAATGCCTAAACACACCATTCAGTACGTAATCCAATAATCCCTTCATAAAGTTTTCTTTCTTATTTCCACCTTTTTAATCTTATCTGAAGTTGGAGCTCATTTGAACTGCGTTGCATGCGGTTGAGTTGAATCTTTAACACTGCATAACCAACCAGATACCGGCACCAGAGGTGTAATTTATACATCCTCGGCCCAGGGCACATTTATTTCGACTGGACACGAAGATCCACAATCACACACACCTACACATTTAGTTACCGTATATACTGATTTTGGCCGCGTCACAGCGATTTTTCCTATCAGCTGTCACCAAGTCTCACCAGTGGTTCAGAGTTTAACATCCGTGTGACACCACAGCTGTCGGGAACAATGACTTTTTCAGTAGTTCTATACTTATTTCTTTGCCAAACCCTCTTTCAAACAGACTGAATTAAAATTACTGTATACATTGTCCTTAAATATATGCTTGGTCCCCAAACACAGCATGCATCACCATTTCTGAGTGCTGTGTAGCTTCCATCTCCATGGTGTGGATGTTTAGGTATATGACAGGAGGCAGGTGGTTGAATTGGCAGGGATGTTTTTTTTAAGGACCACAGGTCAAAGTAAATTACAGTCACACCCTCTTCTGTCTGGCCACGCCAACCCAACAAAGTGATTATTTACTGAAACCTTGAATAAAGTCTTCATATAACCTTACAAACATCTAAAAAATGTAGTCAAAACATGAGAGCATTGCTGTGGGGAAATAAAGCAATCACATGTAATCACATGTGATATACAAGATGGGTGTTTTTGGTTAGTGTATACCAAAAAGAGTATATGAAGTATACAGTATACACTGTATATGCAAGCCAGAGTTAATGACTGTGGGAATAGTTCCCTCCATCAAAGTCCCGCAAGTCACCACAATCTGCTAACTGAAAATGACAGATGACAGGCCGACCGCATTACCAGATTTAGGTTTAGCAGGGAGAACAAAAAAACGTGCGTCCAAATGCATTAGCTCCGGGGTTTGTGACCGTGCACACAAATTGTGAGGTTAAAGGTCAGTGAAATGCAACAGTTGGCGTGAGAGAGATTCGACGGCGGAGGCGAGCATATGGCGCTGAAGCAGATCCCCGGGGGATCCCTGCCATCCTCGGGTACTTCTCAACTGTCTTTGACTGTGAGAGAGAACGAGCGCTTTGTATTCGGCGGCGGCAGCAGCAGCAGTATGCTAGCATGTGCCCCACACGCACACACACACACACAATACATGGTTATCACACTCGGAAGATTTATTTAACTTCTTCTTTTCTCACATGCAAGAAAATGCATGTACAATCTCTCTGTGTCCGAGAAACTAACCCTGATGAGTGGCCTCAGCTAGAGACTACAAATTCAAAACAAAAAAGCCCAGATCACAAACAGGGGGGCTACAGATTGCGGCATGTATTTACCAGGCAGAGAAGCTCTGACAAAAAGATGCTCTTGGTTGCCTTATGGAAAGAGCTTGGTAAAAGGCCGTTAAATGTTTCTGCTCCACTCAGATGGAGTCCACCATTTTTATTTAAAGCTGACTTGATGCCCATTTTTATCCTTTCACAAGTGTATCCTCATAGCGTATTTGCAGTATTAATGTTTGTCCAAATGTTTGGTCTCTGCTTTAGGTTATAGGGAATGACGCAAAGTGTAGTATTCGATGTTTTGGGACCTTGAGTCATATGAGGGGCTAAAGTCAGGATGTCTCAGCATCTGCCGCTTCAACTTGACCGTGTTTGGCCCTGTCCCCTTATTTTATAGGAGGGCAGTACTAAATGTTTGGAGTATCCCCTTTAATTGCTAACAAAAACAAGGTGTCACAGGGTTCGTCCGATGATGAGACTCAGTGCCAAAAAAAAAAAAAAATAATAATGAGAGCAGCTTCATGGAGTTATGGAGACACGCCTTTGATGCCCTAGGATTTAACCCGGAGTGGAAGGGGCACATTGGACTGAAGGGCTCCCTTCAATCCAGTACATTCGCTTAACAACAATGGTATATAATGGGACGGTTATCTCCACATGCATAGAACGTGTCCCTGTGATGATGTTGATATGCAAAGGGGGAAACAATCACCTCTTTTGATTTTAAGATTTATTTTCATTCTTTTTCCCCACTTTGTGGCCGATGTAGGGTCAATAGTTGTGTTTGATCGATTATTCATGCTCTATGCTTATGTGTGACTAATCAAATAAGAGTTGTTCTTAAAGGTTACATTTATGCTTTGCTGCAAGTGGGAGTAATTTACTTGATGAATGTGTCTGATTGCTTACTTTCTTTCTCTTAACTCTTAACTTATTCTCGGTGTAATTCTGGGCTGTTATTTAAGAGGAGGTCGCGTCAAGAATTAAGCAAGAAAAACAAGTCATTTCATTTGTCTCCACAAGCACAGTTTAGGGTTCAGCTGAATCAGCTGGGGTCACAAATGGTTAACAGATGAGTCACACTGGTTGTATTTCTGTAGTTTTATAACAACATTGGTTCCATGTCCCAAACAACATAACTACAAAAATGCACAGAACTGTGCTACATCAACATACAACAGACTCACACAGTGACAATGAAACAAATTTACATGACCATACACAACATCATGTGCCAGAACTGTGTGTATGCATTTATAGGTCAGGGTGCTTCCAACAGCCTACCGGCGTGTAATTCATTTTAAATGCATTCCCTCTTTGTGAGGCCTTAGGCGAAAGGTAAGGCTTGAACATGAGTGCAGCATCATTATCTGGCTTCCTCTCATGACTCCACCACAGCTTATTTGCACATTTCATTTTGACATGAATAAATGACATTCTTGCATTCTAACTGGTTTTTACACCGGTGAGTGTTGGAGGCCTCCCTTGATGTATCTTGCACAGAAGAGACAAAAGACAGAGATAGGCTGCAGTTGCTAAAGGTGGTGACAGGTTCCTGTCTTTGTTTGTCCATTCATTCCTAGAAACAGGAGTCCATAAACCTCTGCCAGTCCAAGGCAGAGACTTTGTACAAGTCCATCACTCACCTGAATCACTTAAGTATTCAACCACTCTGTCCACTGTGCTTGGCCCACATGCATACAAATGCTATGTTTTGCTTACAGTAACATGACCTGGGATTTATTAGAGGTAGGCTTTGTCCCCAATGACACAAAAAGCTCTTACCTTCGATAAACAAATAAAATAAAACACACAAGAGAAAAAATAGAAAAATAGAACAATAAAAAAAGTTCTGACATGTGAGCAAGAATTAAAAAAAAAAAAGAAAATCATGAAAACAAACTAACCCAGTGAGATGGCTCTTGGTCCAGTCTGTTTTACATTCACAAGCCCTGCCCCAACACCTTCTCTGCCTTAGCACCAGAGTTGTTCCCAGTTCTCATAGTGTTTCCATCAACCTCATGGAGCCAATGTGGATCACAGTTTCTTTAATACTTCATGTTAGATGATGAGGGACCTGCATGGCTGCTGATGCACATACAGTATATCACCATTTCCTGTGTAACCCCCCGTTTCTACAAGAGGTTACTGACGCAACGTGGTCCCCTTATTTGCTACAAATGTGAAGCTGTTTTCCCACCGTACTGCAGATTTCAGTGCTCAATATTAACCTGTGTCATACCTCAATCAGACCAAGTATCTACGTCTGCAAAAGCAGTTCAAGAAGTGCTAGTTTCTATTTTTTCAATCAAGAAAAATGGATGTGTGAGGAAATGAGACAAATGAAATGTCTCTGAAAGAGGGTGCAAGTGGAGGCAATGTATTTTGCATAATGTATAAATCCCTAAACAAGAGCTGATTTGTTCAAAAATGACATTTTGTAGTAGAGCTGCACCATACTGACAAAAAAAGAATATTACTGCATACTTGTTACAAGATTCTGCAATTTACATGGATATAGATTTCTATTTATAAAAAGTAAACAAAATGTATCACTTTAAGATACAAACTGGAGGTGATAAGGAATTTCCCATCCAAAGGATCTTTTTAGTTAGAATGAAATAAACACATCAATATTTTGCTGCTTGTTGTTTTTTTATACGACAAAAATATTTCAGTAGATTCTTAATCTGTGGTGATGCCCTCTTCTTCATAGCACCCACGCTGTTTTAAGGTCTGCAGTGGCCCATAACACTTGGGGGTTATGGTGTGAAATGGACAAACTAGCACCTGTATTTAGGTACAGACTAAAGTGACTTTAAATAGCATCTAATGTTACCTGTCAACATCTGTAAACTGTTAATATGGTTACTGTCTTTTAGATGAATGGATTTGGCTTTAGCTTAAAAAAAAACAAACAAACAAACAAAATAAAAAACCTATTCAGATACATTGTCTAGTAGATAATAAATAAGATACACAGTTAAATGAACAGCTTGCACCGTGTGTGAGATTGTCATTGTTGAGGAGAGTTACAACCAGCTGTTAAGTCAAGTGCTACTGCTGCTGTGTACCTGCAAATTGCAAATACTCAGAACTGAGCAGAGTAGTGAAAAAACAACTCACCCATGATACAAAAAAATTAGGAGTCGCTGCCCTTCGACCTGGCCTATGTCATCCAATGAGCACCACAAATAGTCTACAAAGTTCCTGATGGGAAAACAGAGGGGATCCTGGGGTTTGTAGGGCTTGAATAGGACCATGTGGCAAAACAAGAAATCACAAACATAATGTCCGGCAGTATTAAAAGAGCAATGCTGAGTTTCTTGTTCATAACATTTTTAAATCGCTTAGTGACAATAATTTTGTCAAAATAACATTTTAAATCAAATGTATTTATAATTTATAATTTTTATATTTAAAAGATGTCCATTTACTATTGACTTTTTTTTTTTTTTTTGAATAATATCTTGTCATGTTGCTTTTAAAGCTCTGCCTTTGACAAAGAGGATGGGAAACAATTAAATAAAAAATATCTCTGAGGTCAACGGTCACCAACCACACAGGCTGGATAATTTTAGAGTGTATGCCTGTGTGAGCTGGCAAAAGTACTATAAGATGGTAACGCTTCCAAAAACGCTCATGAAGCACTGCTGCCCCCTGTATGGGCACATTGAGAACTGCACTCCAATAGCAGTCCTACATCCAACACACACACAGGAACACATGAACGGCATAGATCCTCATAAGTTCTGCTTGTTGTGTATATGTGTGTGTTTGTGAGGATAGTCAGGCACACAACTGTTTGTCTCACATCCACAATGTGTGTGTGTGTATGTGTGTGTGCATCATGAGGGTCCATGGCTGGTCAAGTAAAAGGGTGTCCCTTGCTGGCAGTGTCTGTGCGTTCAGGAGCCAGAGTCCGGTCGAAGCTGCAAATCCCCCGATTGGCTCTGGGTGTTCTGGCCCTCTTGGCTCAGCTCCTCGCCCAGCTCGCCCATGTCCATGTCTGGCAAGTCCTCCTCGATAGGTGCCCCTGCTGCGTCCTCGCAGTACACACACTCCTGAACATGTACACAAACCCAATATTAAATATCTTACATACAACGACTTTTTTAAAAATTAACTGAGAAAGTCCTTGTCAGAACTTACATCATAATACGGCACTGAAACTCTCCACAGAAACAAAGGATCCTAATGATAAGGATGCATGCACACTATCTTTTTGAAGAGAACCAGGTGATGGATTTTAAAAATACAACTTGTGTAATAAATAACAAAGAATACTCAGTGGGACAAAAGATCATCACTCAGTAGTTGCTATTAGAAAGAAAAAGAAAAAAAAAAAAAAAAAAAATTTTTTTTAACCAGTCCTAATACCTAAACTTGAGTATGTTTTTCAATTGTTAATGTCACTCGGCACAGAATGATAATGTATAATGTTATGCTTGTAAGTTTGGCGTTAAAACAGTCTCAACCTACATCTCAACATGTGTGCACTGAGGGTATTCAAAGAAGACTTGCTGAGGAGATCAACACAACTCTCATGAATGTACAGTAAATATAAAGCTAATACCAGCCGCTGGTTATTGCTTGCTTAGCACAAAGACTGGAAACAGAGGTAAACAGCTAGCACAGCTCTGTCGGCGGCATCTCTGGCTCACACATTCAAATGTTACATGTCATTTGTTCAAATCAGTACAAAAACGAAAGTGTAAAACTAACAAAATGTGTTTTCATGTGCCAGAGTATTTCTTCGCTGAAAGCGCTGACTTCTGGGAGTCTCTGCTGCTTGCCTGGCAACTTCAAGGTGACAACAAGACTCCAGGAAGTAACTGCGTCCAGCCAAGAAATAGTTCAAGAAACTTTCATGGGGTTTGACACTTTGGTTTCTGTACGGATTAACCAAACAAGATAGAATTAGTGAGCTGATATCTCGAATTCTATCTTGGAAAGAGCCAGTCCAGGTCTTTCCCCTTTTCCAGTCTTATGCTAAGCTAAGCTAACTGCTGGCTTCATATTAACAGACAGACATGTGAGTGATACTGATCCACTCATTTAACTCCCAGCAAAAAAGTAGCACAGTACATTTCCAAAATGTTTAACTATTCCTTTAAAAAGTCCATAAGTTGGTTTCTTGCCAGGAGCAGGTGGTGGATATATCGGTCGCTTGCCAAGAGCTTTAGCCATTGTTGCATTTACAGGACAAGAGGTTAGAATATGCCCTCTGAGCAGCGTCGCGTGTAGGACTGAGGGCAGTCTGGATGCTACACTGACTCACTATCGCAAAGTGGCATTATGAGATGGGACGGGTCATAGCTAGCTGGTTAGCGTGCTAACTTCAGTATAAGAAAATAAGTGATAGAAATAGCAGCAAAACGAGCGTTAAATTTGATGGTGCTTTCCGCCACTGGAGACAGCTCATGGTGAGTAAAGGAATGAAGTTCTAATGCAGGAACTCGCAATGTTTCGTTTCAAGTAAGTAAACACCTGTACATGCTAAGGTTGGCTATGTAGCGATAGCAAGTAGTAGTCAAAACCACTTTTAAAACTTTTATTTGTGTAAATGTCATGTTGTGGTTATGAGAGCCTTCATGTAGACTGCTTGAACACAGAACCTACCCTAATAATTTAAAATCACAGTGCTTAGGAACATACAGATTTGAAGGCAAATACAGAAACCAATACTTTAAGAATGAGGTTGTCGTCAGTTGTTGATGTTTTAACCATGCTTACATTTTATCTAGAGATCTTATTTTATCTACCTAATATTTTCAGCTTTGAACATTTTCATGCCAAATGTATCCAGGGTTTCAGCGAACTCGATGAGAAATTTGAGACTGGGTGAGAACTGTGATGGAGTTGATGTGTGCGGCCCTGACCTTCACATTGATAGCAGCAGGTAGACCACCCCTCCTCATCCAGGGGTGTTCCTCCACTAGCTCTCGTCGCTGGTCTGAGGAGAAGTGGGGCTGGCTCTTCTGCATCTGCCTCAGCCTCTCCTTGTCTTCCCGCAGAACCTTCTGAATGTCCCTGTTTGTCAGAAAACACACAAATGACTATTTAGACACATTCATTACGTGTTTAAAACACCCTTTTTTGCTTTTGTTGCCAAACAGGCCTTTGCCTGGAATTCTGTTTCCTAAAATCATACTTAAGTCCAGTCAGGGGCTCACCTGGATGGCATTTGATATGTCATCATGACCTTGTCGTCAGCATTGGCCATCAGCAGCCACAGAGGCTCCTGGAGAACGTATTTGATGAAATGCTCTCCCTTCCCTTCAGCTGAGACTTTGGCCTGTGACTGGCCACCTTCAGAGCCTCCTTTGCCCCTCGTCTTAGCTTTGGCCTTCGCCTTGGGGTCGTGTTCCAGGGAGTCAACACTGCCAAAGTATTTGCTGGTGTTGCTGCTCCCTATACACAGTTTTAGGGGGACAAGGAAACAGTCAAAAATAGAAACATGTAATTATTATAGAAAATGTTGAATGTTTATACCAACCATTCAGAAAACTAGTAATATCATGAAGTTGCATAAATACATTTTTTTTTTCAGTGGTTAGAAATGATCTTGTCAAGGCTCCATATTCCTCCACTGACCTGTTCTGCTTCCAGAAACTCCACTAGCTGAGGTACCACAGCCGTTGCAGCCAGAGCCCGATCCTGAACCTGATCCAGAGCCTGATCCTGATCCCATGGAGCCAGAGGTGGCTGATCCAGTGCCAGAGTGGGAGTCTTCCTGCTCCTGCAGAAGGATTTCCAGCAGGTCGCAGGATGAGGAGTGACCGTCACTGTGAGCCCCATCTCCTTGAGACTCCACCTGAAACACAAAGAGGAAAACCATCAGCAACACATCACTTCAGGGAACTTCACTGACGTACTGCGACAGGCTTTATGTGAAAGTATTGGTGTGTATATGAATGACTGAAACCTATACAAGACTAAATCAAAGATACTGTCACTCGGTTCACTGTGTCTCTTACCTGTTGGTGGTTTTCGCTCTTGGCTGTGCCTCCATTCTTCTCCCCGACTCCACCCGCTCCTCCTGACGCTGCTCCTGTGCCGCTGCCCTGGCCTCCAGCATAAGGCAATGTGCTGTCCTGACGTTCCACTGAGCGCTGCCCCTCCTCCATGCTCAGCAGATTGAGCTGCAGTGGAGAGCTGCACCGCGACTCAAACAGCGGTGGTGATGTTGTCGGCTCCCGTGTCCCAGAGATTGGGGTGGAGGAGCGTGATGCCGCCCCCTCTCGGGGCTCCACGGCTGGGGCTTTGGGGGGCTCCGGTGCTAGGTTGTAGGGGAAAGGCTGAGCTGGATAAGGGGCTTGAGCAACAAACTGAGACTGCACTGGAAAAGAAGGCTGGGCAGCAAAGGGCTGCTGGGTCGTGTAAGTGGTCTGAGTGGCTTGGAATGGTTGCTGGGGGTTAAAGGCTGTCTGCACAGGGAATGGGTGTTGGTTGGTGAAGGGGGGTTGTGTTTGCATGGTGTACGCTGGCTGCGGGGGCTGAAAGGGCTGCTGGGTAGTGTATGCAGGTTGCGTCTGGGTCTGCTCAAGAAAAAACACTGGACTAGGAGCAGCTCCCAGCTGCCCTATCTGCCCTATCTGCCCCAACTGTCCTATTTGTGGGAAGAGGTAATTTGGCAGCACCAGAGCCACCACCGGTGTAACAATAGGGGAGGGGAATGGAGTGGCCGTGGACGGCGGTTGAGTGCTCTGCCCCTCTCCAAAGCCTGTGGAAAGGGAGGGGTCAAGGCGGGTGGCCTGAGCTTGGGCAGCAGGTGCTTGGGGGTAAAGTGGGTATGCAGGCACCATGGCAGGGTAGGAGACGTTAAATGCTGACTGTGAGGCTTCTGACGGGGACCACGAGGTCTGGTTGAGACCCTGGAGAGGGGGCCGGGGTTTGCGGTTAGACACGGCGCTGTCTGACGAATCGGGATGCTTCATTCGTGGCTTCTTGGACTTCCTGTTGCGGTTGCCCTTCTTGGCAGTAGTCTCGGGCCTGGTGGTGCCCTGTTTGGCGACACCTCGTGGTCCAGATGATTCTGAGATGATACATGGAGAAGTCAGATGGTTGTTTGTTGACTGTTTACAGCTGTGTGTGAACTGGAGGCCACTGTTAAAGGTTAGCTTGGCTCACCAGCAAAGAGCTGGGATCTGGCTGGGATTATTTTTAAATGACAACTAATTCATTTGCAGTACATTTACTGTTAATAACATTCAAATATAGTATCATATACTGTGTTATGAGATAATAAAAGGAGTTTAAAAGTTTCTGTCTTTAAGTAAATTTTATCTTACTGGTGGCCGCACCCGTTACACCAGAAACAATGCATGTCCTCATGTGAAAATAAGTTCTAATTAACGTTAAACTACCTGAAAAAACTGCATTTCTATACTTTAAATCGTTTCAGTTATTTCAATTTTGCTGTATACTGTGGACAGTACCTTTTCATTACATCTGTATATGAGTTATAGTTATGAGTTATTAAGTCACACAGTATCTTACGTAACACTTTTCCCCCACTTAAGCATTATATAGGAGTTTTACTGGCCCCTTGTATATTTTCACTGGCCCGGCAGCCAAACAATGAAATTAACAATTTTTTTTTTTACCGCTCACAGCACTCGACATTAGACAGTCAGCTACAGTAAAAGGTGATGTTAGCTAGCGTCAGTGCTAGTTCAATACAGTCACTGAGTAGTGAGCAGCCGAAACGGAAACGTCTGTGCAGGGCATAAAACACATTGGTAGCCACGCTCAACGCAGATGGCTACATGGCTAGCTAGTGACAAGTATCTCAGTGAAGTGTCTCATAATAGGGCTAATGTGAGTCTGACATATAATGTGAAAGTAAAGGTAGTTTTAGGGGCAATTTAAAGAAGAATGAATACTCAAAACTGTCACTTCAGTACCGAGCAAAATAATGACAATAACCATTTTAACCATGTGTGGTTACTATGAGACCTTCTGTACCTTCAGCATTGGCCGGACCTCTCTGCTTGTGCAGATATTTGGAACAGTCCTTCTGGAAGCTCCTGGCGTTGCGGAGCTCTCGGCAGCGGTTGAGGAAGGCCTGCTCTTCCTTCTGGGTGTGTGCTGCCAGCACCTGTTTGGTCAGTCCCAGCCTCTTGTAGGCCTCCTTCTCCTGACTAGGTGGAGACACCATGCTGACGGGCAGAGCTGGAGGCGCTGGGCTCTCTGCCACATCCTCAATTATCTCTATAGAACGAATCAGAGCCATAAACTTCAGTCAAACAGACCTTTTTATAAAAAATGCATGAAAACACACCTAATGCTGTTCCAGGTTTGTTTCTGGGTGTGTGTGCGTCTTGGCGTCTGGTGTGCTGTGTTGTGTTCGGCTTTTTTTTTAAAAAACACAGACACAGACACTCACTCAGACTCTGCTTGAGGCTTGCTCTCTGTCTCATGGGGCTGGCTGGCTGTGCACTGTGAGGTGATAGACACCACGCTCTCAGCCTTGCTGGGCAAAGTGAGGGGTGTCAGGGGGCCACCTACCACAGCAGCAGCCCCAGATGACGGCTTCTTAAGTGCTTTCATGTTTGACAGGCCTGACTGGGCGTCTAGCATCAAAGGATCTGAATGGGTAGAGAAAGATCATCTGCTAGCCCCAAGCCAAAGATGATTACGGTCTAATTACTATCATTACATAAGGTGAACGCAAGGTAATGTAGGCAAAAACAAAAATGAACAACACAAGGGTACTGAGAAATTGGATCTAATATCCTAGATGGTGTGTGACACGTGAGTGTGCATGATGTCCACATGCCTGTGTTTGAATCCTGAGACACATGCATGCCATCCTCTAAGCCCTTCTTGCCATCATCTGAGTTGGAGGAGGTGGTGTTTGAGGAGAACTGGTACTTCCTCTTCACTGTGATGGGGATGTTACAACTCTCCAGGTACCTGGTGAACATAAATGGATTGAGTCAGAGAACGCACGTTTTTCACACGGGAGTTCTTCAAACTCATCATCTTTCAGGGTCAAAAACAGGTCTTACCTGATGACACTGTCGAGGCAGCTGATCTGCTGGTAGGAGCACACAGTCTGGTCTTTGCAGGTGAAGTCTTCCATGGTGGCTGCATTACTGTCTCTGACCTGCAGAGGAGGTGCAGAGTCCTTCACACGCACAGTTGGACTTTTCTGAGTGGCTGCTGATGGAGAGAGAGAGACAGAGAGGGATGAGAAAATGTCAGAAACACACTCAGGAAGACAGGCAAACACAGAGCTGAACACAAACAGAACTCATTTTCACTCTTTTTGTCTGATTTTTAATTCAGTTAATCATATTTGACTGCCACAAAAATAATTTTTGATTCTTATGGCACATTGAAGTACATAATGTGCATTTGTTACTATTTTGTGTTTTGTTTTATGCACATGATGCACTGAAATTTATATTTAAAAAAAAAGACACAATTAGTGGCTTTCACTCTGACTGTTTTGTTCTAAAGAATGAAATGACAGCACAGGGATCTATGAAAATTTTAAAGGATTCTGGGGTACAATGTTTTAATGCTGACTAAAAGTCAAGTTACATTTTTAAATGACTTTGTTGAAACGAGGGAAATGTGCAAGAAAAATTTTTTTTTCTATCAATATGATCAACACTTAAGCATTGTGGCTCACATGATCACAAATTCTTCAAAAATGGAATGTGATTATTTGCACTGGCAGATGACTTGTCTGTGTGTCCAGCCCTTGCGTTTACATTATGTCTGTGCATTGCCCAAGGTTAAGGAGGTCACCCATGATAGCAATAAATGTGCTCCCTGTAATGAGCTCTAAGCCAGAGTGAACACAGAATGGAACGAGTCTGATGATACTGAATTGAACTCACTGTCAGTAGTCTTCTTCTGCTCAGGTTTGGAGGGCAATGGTGAAGGCAGGCAGACCTGGGAGTCCTGGTTCTTCTGCATGTGGACCCCCTTGCAAATCTCTTGGAATGTCCTGGGAGGCTTGGCCTTACTCGTCTCCTCTGCTGTGACCCCCGGTGTCACGTTCCCGTTGCTCTCGCTGGATGAGCTAATGCTCAAAAGTTGCTCATGCGAACCATTGCTGCCATGGCTACCATAACCGCTGGAGCCCATGTTGTGGACCGGCTGAAAAAGAGAAGATCGTTACAGAAACTTAAAGATGTTTGAATGAAGATGTGTATTTAAATGGGGGTCGAGTGTGTGTGTGTGTGTGTGTGTGTGTGTACTTGGAGTAGAAGCCTGTGGATCTGTTCACTGATTTCCTGGATGTCTGAGTCCATGATCTTCCCTCCGTGGAAAGCTGGTGCTGCAAAAACATCTTCGTTCACAGGACCCCTAAAACACAGACACACACACACGTACACACCACTGTCATCTGGCATGTTTAAACTGAAATACATTCCAGCATACCACTGCTGATGCCAATAAACTCTCACTAAAAGATCGCATTGGGCATACTCACATGCGGACTTTGTGCCTGCCAATGACGAAGGAGACCTTGCGGCTCCAGGGGTTTACGAAGCTGGACCAGCTGGTGTCAATGGTGATGTACTCGCCATTTCTTGCACAGAAACGGATCGAGGAGTGGTCGAATGGCTGACCAGCATACTGCAAGACTGTTAAGAGAAGGGGTGTGCGAGGGTCAGAGAGCTGAGTGTCATAAACATCAACTTTCAAATAGTGTACATGGCAACTCAATTCTGGAATGTGGATTTAAAAAATAAAAATAAAAAAATAATTCAGCACTGACTGCCAGTCTAGTAAGAAGATCAAGTGAATGAAAGCAGTTCTTACTCTTGCGATGCACAGCCAGCATTAGGGGTCGGTCACTTGGGTGCAAATTGAGTAATACAGGGGTCCCAATCAGGTCCTGAGGCAGGTAACCCAACAGAGGAACAGCCCTGAGAAACACAGCAACAATTACTTTTTCTAACTAAGCAGGAAATTGCACAACAGCACGGGTTCACACATGACATGATACGTATACTTCTTTATGAATTATAGGGTGCTCAGCCCACTCACCTCTCATCCACATCCTGGAAAACACAGTTAGGTGTGTGTGTGGTGGTGAAGATACGTTTGTCAGGAGGGATTCTGGGTGCTGTGGAGAGAGAAGAAGAACAAATTAATTAGCCAGTTAATAAAAAAGGAAATGATTTATTTAAATACAGAGGAAACCACTTATATGGATCAAAAAGCTTTGGACAGAATCATTCGCCTATGCTGTTCATAATCACGTAGTCTGCTTACAGTGTTCATTTTGGGCCTTATCATACATGACAACATATTGCAAAAGAACTTAAAACTGTTGTAGCCTACTACAGCAGGCTGTCATATGCTCAGGCTCTCCTCTCACTTATTTGTACAAGGTTTTGGGGCTGCCACAGTGTGTAACAACAGTCCATACCTGCTCTCCCAACATGAGTTTACTGTCTGTGTGTGTGTGCTTGCTGTGAACACTTGGGTGCCATGTTATATCTTCCTCTACTCACACAGCCATGGCTTAGTGATCTAGTTTGCCCTCCAGTTCCTGCGCTGCTCGTGTTTTGGGACTTTTACAGTGCTTAATTATCGTCCCCCTGGAGTTTAAGGCTTTCAACCTGACCGTTCAGACTAGGCTTGGAGAGGGAGAGGGCCACAGTACAGTTTATGTTATTTTATCTTTATATCAGTAAATAGCCAATCTGTCTGCTTGGAATAAATATAAAAATGTCAATGTAAATATACAAATGTTAATCTGCATGAGAAATAAAGAAAAAGACAAAAGTTCAGTTATAATAATCATCATCTGCTTATAGTAATCAACTTGACCTGGACTGATGTGATCACTATAAATGGTTTACGCTGTAATTATACTTATGAGAAAGATTAATTTAATCTCTTACTAAATGAGTTCCAATGCATGCATAAAAAAAAATTGCTTGGCCATTTTTATCTACATGTTAAAATGTGTGGCACTAAGAACTTGTTGATGGGATGATTTTATAATGACTGAACTTTTAATTACTTGTAAATCAAGATTAGGTGAACCGTCACTGGCCCCTTTATCCCATGAATTACCCTAGGAGCTCAATCAGAATAGCAAAGTGTTACATAAGCACCCTAATAAAATTAAACTAGCTAATTTTAAAAGCTACTATACATCATTCTGTTTGTAAGGGGTGGATGTAAACGTCCTTTCTAGTTACTATACTCTTGCTGCAAATGCTTATCCATTTGAATTACATCAAAAATGTTTGTTTCCACCATCATTTGTTACTTAAGAGTGCTCTATAGAACTTGTCTGAATGATGCATGTTTAACAGGAATATTATTATTTATATTATTTACTAGTTTTGGGGAGATTACCAGAAGGCTCACCATCTATTCAATAACTCCAGGGGTAGTGTATCTGGATAAAACTTTGGCTTTAGTGCAGGAGAAAAGCAGTAAACAGATAAAAGAGCTAAGCACTTGAAACAAGTCCATCTTTTTCAAAAACTGTGAAGCATGTTAACAGGAAACCTTATCTAATCATTTTATATAATACACATGGAAACACTTCTGTGGGTATTGTCAATAGGTTAGTTGAATAGAGGGGGAACCACAGCCATTGTGTACTGTTTTCTATTTTCCTTTGACAATGTGTAAGTTTTTGTAGATTTCACTCGTCTTTGACCAAAAAAAAAAAAAAATCAGTGAAACAATGAAAATCTTTCTCATGTAGAGAATCTTGTTCTGTTAATTATGAACACGCCACTCTCTTCGCTGCTGAGTCTGTACCATGCATCCCTTCTTCTAAGAGTGTTTTCTCCTTCAGGATTAATTAAGTTCTTTCACATTTTACCCCATTTTTGGACAGTTCAAATATTAAGGTTAGCTTTTAATGATGTGGGATGATGTCTCTTATATTGTTCATTATGTCAGTATGCAGTAAAATGTACACTAAAAATGTGTGTGAGAGCATGTGGTGGTGGTCACAGGACTCACC
Organism: Xiphias gladius; assembly: GCF_016859285.1. Taxonomy (NCBI): domain Eukaryota; kingdom Metazoa; phylum Chordata; class Actinopteri; order Istiophoriformes; family Xiphiidae; genus Xiphias; species Xiphias gladius. Next base: position 6,173,793 of record NC_053406.1, on the reverse strand, counting down.
TTCATATCCAGAGTGCACCCTTTCAGCCAGCAGGAGGCAGCAGAACTGTTCCTCAGCCAGCTCAGCATCCTGGACCTTCATCAGGTAAGGAGTCATACGGAAAGGATAGTACTGGAGGTCCCCTTCACGTTCCTTACCACCACTGCAACACATATGTAATAACCACACCTTTATAATACCAATTTTGAGTACTGGAGCTCTCAGAATAAAATTCACAACTTGCCAGAATTTGTACCATTCTGCATAAAAACGGCCACTTGGCTTTTGTTTTAGATATGAACTAAAGCAAAAAATGAATTTATGTTTAGCATTCTGAATAGAGTTAGCTCATTAGGTACTATTATGAATTTGACTTATTACATAATCGTGACTCATATTTAACATATTGATGAAGAGGTAAATGGATATGTATTGACTATTAATAGTCTGACACATCAACTTTTTTTGCTAGAGTAATTATGTAATCAAGGCTAATGAACTCTACTTTTAGTCTCTTATTTTTCTATTCATTTTCATGGAAAGATATTGTCCAAGTCCAAGAAAATGATGCAGAAAAATGTTGCACTTAGGATAAACTCTTGTTGTAAATGCTTTATTTTGATGCCTAAATAATATGCATAAGTTGATTTCTTGATATATCAAACCTACAGACTAACTTCTAAATCTCTATCTAAGGAATACATCATACAGAGATAACAGGGATTTTTTAAAACAACCACCTAGCCTCTAATTTTAATTTGTAGTTGTAACACCCAATCTGGCCACTAGATGGAGATACAGTTCAAAAGCACACAGCTGCTGACTTCCTCTGCTCTCAGTCAGCCTCTCTCCCGCTCACCAGCCCTGTGCTGACTCAGAGCTTGTTTGAGCAGGAAACTGTGGATCAGAAAAGCTGCTGTCACTCACCTGATGCGGCAAAAAAAGGATTTCTCCTGCATGCACTCCGTGGGAGACGACTCTGAATAAGAGACAGGGACAAGGTGGGATGAATATTTCAAGTGTTAGTCATAGATATTCAAAGCACTATTGACAGGAACTGAAAAGTTCATCACTCACAGAAAAAGGGAGGACATACAACTGCAAAAGAGGCATTGTGAGAGTTTTCTACAATTATGCAACTGTATGTGTGTGTGTGTGTGTGTGTTACATGAAGGGAATTGGTGCTTGTATGTGTGTAGGTGGTAGGGGTCGTGTTGCATGTGACCTTTGTGGGAGATGGAAATCTACTACCGATATCCAGAATGTCCAGTACCATGTTGGCCCAGTTAGTCACTTTATTTCAATGAGACTAATGTTTTAAATCTGTAACAGAATTCTAATTTTAATTTAAACAAAGAAAAAAAAAAAAAAAAATCAAAAATCAGAAAAAGAGATCAAGATTTTTTTATTCTGAGGCTAGTACCTGCTCCGGTGCACATGCTCCATGAGGGCAGCCGGTAGGGTGTGGTGAAGCTGTAGAATACACTGACGTCCTGCGGCGTTAGGAACTCCACAAACTTGGCATTGTTGAAAACTTCCCGCTTGCAGTTTAAGATGGTTGCCGCCTGGTCCGAGATGTAAACAATCTTCCCTGTGATGAGTGAGACGGCTACAGCAAATATATCCTAAAAAGAGGTAACAGTCGGATTAGTTAATTGTAATGTCCAAAACCCCAAAGATAAATCCTCCTTTAACTGCAGTTATTTGTTTTTGCATCTAAAAACAAATCTATGCTATGGCCTTAGACTTTTTAGGTGCTTCTTGGTGTTCCCTCTTTATTGTTAGGTGAAGATTAGAGGTACTTGCAGTGTTTTTGAGGGTGTATTCAGATGTAATGCGGTTGATTTCCTCAATGGTGTAGGACGATACATCAAACCCTGGTGGCTGACTGTCATTAATCATCAGCATCTGGTAGTATTCCTCATTGGCTGCAAAACAAAAGTGATCATGGATCAATGCAACCATAATTTCACGAGGTATTTGGTGAGTGAGAAAGATACTTTTCTAGGCATCATGCTTTATCTCATAACCATAGGAGATTTTTATGGTTATAGCCCAGATTGGTAAAAAAAATTACACAAAATGTTTATTTATCTAAGAAAAAGATAATAAAAAAGTTTATATGCCAATGTAACAGTCGTCAGCACATTGACATGATGTGAATACATGTGTTAGCATGGGCATGAAAAAAGGGCTAACAGAAGCGACTCTTACCTTTCACCTGTTTGACACACCGTAGCGCATATTTGAGCGTGTTGACGGTGCTGGACTTGCCCTTGCTCCTTTTTTCTGACGGCAAGTGCATCTTGAGCTCCTTCAGGGTCTTGAAGAGCTCCTTCTGAGTCTTAGCTTTGGCAGACTGTTCGCTGCTGCAGGGTGTGAAGGAGACAGATGCATGCGCGTCAAAACACCAAAAAGGTCTCAACAGCACTGTCACACTCTGAGAAGCACAGCTTTCCAGCATGCAGAGCAGAACAAGAGAGGGTGAGCTACCAGTATGCAAGGGGATGGGGCATGAGAGGATTTTTCATCTCCTGTGGGTCTGACTTCCAGAACTTTCTACTGCCGTGTGCCAGTAAAAGCCCCCACTGACAAAGTGTATGTGTACGCTTGGGTGGGCAAATTCGGAAGTGTACGAACCTGCAGCCGCTGGTTGACGGGTTGTCCTGCTCAGAGCTCACCAGACTGAAGGCATTGGAGCTGCTTGGCGGCGAGGGGCTGTGAGAGTTTGAGCTGGAACCATAAACAACATGTCATGTTATTGAAGAAGGTTTAAAGAAAGACCACAAAATGGAGAATCGTGACAGAACAGTTAGTGTGCCAAAACAACAGCTCAGACCAAACATATTAAAGTGTGTCAAGGACGTAGTGGTATAGACTGTACCCAGAAGGCCATAAACGTACCACCTGTATTCTCGGTATTAATAAGTCTATACAAATATAACACACAGCAAACAGGCGGGTCAAACATTTCTTTTCCTGGATATGAAATCTAAAAAGGAAGGGCAACAGCTCAGGACAGGGAACAAGTGATTACACCACTTAATGTAAACAACCCATTATCTCTAAATATGCCTTTCGTTATAGGGAATAATTCAACTCCAAAAGAACATTTTAAGATAAAGTTGTAAGAATTCTTCTACTCTATTATTTGGGATTATAAGGTCATAATTAGCCCTTAAAAAAGACAAGGGAAAAAAAAAAGGAAACCATGAACTGCCAATTTGGAAATGGAAAGTGAAGAAGCTTCTTAAACACTGAAAATCGCAATGGAAATTTCAGAGTGGTGATTTAACAACCAGGTCATTTTCTCCAATTTTCCCCACTTGTAAAAACTTGCTAGCTAAAAATCTCCAAGTGGTAGTTTTTGGAGTGAACCTAGGGGTTAAAAGGTTAGCATAGCCTTAAACTCTAATTGGAGCGGTAAACCACAAAGACAGTATTAGATCACCGAATACAATTCAGCCTTTGTAAAAGGAGACCAGAGGAAAGAGTGGAAGGACGATGAATACAACTGTCAGCAGATAAGAGGGCTGGTTACAGTGGTTCTTGTCTATCGATTCCATTCAGTCTGACGGTATCTAACTAACTAATTCCATCTTTTCTCCCACTCGAGATTCAAGGAGGAGACGCATGGAAAGAAAAAAAATAAAAAATAAAAAATAAAAAAATCAAACAAACATATATTAAGTAAAATAAGACATCATCTGACACAATGTTAGTTTCTGATGGCAGCTGCAAAGCTGGATCAGCTGTGACCTGACTTTAACTGCTTTGTAGTGCCCTTTGTTGCGCTGGAGTTAGTATTTTGACAGTGCATCACTTGTACAAAATACAAATAATAAGCCTTCAGACTTAGCACTGCTGGTGCTATACTGATTTAATTGATGTCCCCCCACATCATCAAGACAACATCATTGTCTTGATGTTTTCATGCTTTGCCAAAGTAAGCCATCTCTACTGGCAGCAATTAATTAATGTGCAAGTATTTGCGGCATATTTCTTATGCGTTTGATGCTTTCTGAATAAAAGTTCTGCTAATAACTAATTTTTCAAATTATCAACATTATGGATCTCTTGACAACAACATAAATTGACTCATATTGCAAATTTCACTTGAGAAATCGTCTGAATCCCATGTAATTAATCTGAAAACAGCTACACCAACCACTAACATTTAACCAGAAGTTCAACAAACCAACCAGCCCAGTCCAGTCCAGGAGTCCATATTTACTGGTCATACAGACAAACAATCTGAGTAATTTAACACTGAACTGACACTGATCTATTCTGAGCATTGATACTTTTTCTGAGGGCATCTATGATGGGACTCTCTGTAATATTGTAAGGGCTTGACCTCTCTCTGTAAAGTGCCTTGAGATAACATGTGTTATGATTTGGCGCTGTATAAATAAAACTGAATTGAATTGACTGTAATGCACATTGATACATAAGTTTAAATCCATCTGCAATATTATCTTATGGCCGGTAGATGATTTACAGGTAATAAGTTGGTAGTTTCAGTGTTTCCGACCGGTTGAGAATTTACTTATGCTGGTTCGGTGGTGCTGGTGGGTGACGCAAACAGTTTAGAGGCGGAGTGTGTAACCCACGTAAAAGGTGCTGTCCAGTATGTTTCTTGTACTGGTCTGGCTGTACTTGAGGTAAAGTGTTCACCAGGTGTCTATTTCTACTTAAGCTAACTGCCTTCAGCTTCTTTACACGCTGTGTGCAGAAATGTTGGCGTTAGACAAAAAATCTAATGAAGTTAGAGAAATAACATTGGGACCAATATTCTTGTAGGATATCAATGGAAATGGGCTTAACTACAAATAAACCTATACAAGGCTTAACTTTTAAGACGACATTTGGCCACTACATTACAATCAAGCAGCACACAGTCTGTAGCCATCAAACTGAAGCTGCTGGCTGCTGTCTTAGTTTGGAATCTCAAAATGGGCAGCAAGTTTTCCAAATTCATCAGGTGTGTGTTAAAGTCCTGAACTCATTCTGTCAGCACATTCCCATATGTAGCATTGAGAAAGTAATACATTGGCACAGTATTATTGAGCAGAGTCTGCAGAGGAAAACTCTGGCTCACTGGTGGATTTTCTGTGTAGAATTTCATTCATTAAGTACGGATGAATATGGACCTAACAGTGACATCAGAGGGGAGTGTTTAATTGTTCAAAAAACAATGTTACAGTATTTCTAACATGTTGTTCTACTTAAGATAGTATATGTAGGGTTTATGCAAAATCCTTGCGTGTTATGGTGCAATCAAGTAATTGTAATCAGTTATTTAAATATTTTAAACCAACATATTTTGTGCCATGTATATAGAATGAAAATAGCATGAAAATATGCATTCAACAACGGATTTTGTTGAAGGATGGTGCTACAATAAGGTATGATGATGCAGCACCACCAAAAATTATGTAAGACTTAAGGTCCATCCATTATCATTTTCTATTAACAGATTTAGTTTTCAGGTTATTAAATAGACCTACAATCAGACAGAATGTCACACAATAGATCTTAAATTTATTGTTTATACTTTTGATGAGGTGTTGATTCTATACTAATTTTTGAGCCTAAAGTTTGTGTCTATGTTGTACTGTACAGTTTTTTCTCCACGTCATGGATGTACAGTAACTGGAGGTGGCGAAAAATTTAGTGCTTGGTTATGTAATAGCCAATCTTCAGTAGGTACGTTCTTTTCTTCAGACAAAAGATGTAAATAACAGTCAAACAGATGCAGGGAGACATGTTCTTTATAGCCTAACATCCCTGAATCACATAAGGTGTGTCAGCAACGACTAGGCCCAAGAATATTACAACAAATTACAACTGGAATCCAGAATTCTTATCAAAATCGGGTAATAATTATCTCCAGGGAGCTAACATACTTTTATTTGAGTATCTCACACCATATGATTAATCTTGTCATGCCATGATAGAATTGACAATTTGTAGGAAGTCAGCCTGCTTAATTGATGGGCCTGAATCATGTTCATTTTTCCTACATATAGAAGTTTTTTTTTTTTTGATGGCAATAATTAGTTTCTTACTGAAACTATGCCAACAGTCATTGTCTTTTTGTAGTCTGCTTCATTTGAAATAAAAATACCCACTGCTCTTCTCAGTCTGAGACAGTCACTACAGGACTACAACGGTGACTCAGAGAAACAATTACTCATACAGGAGAAAACAGTCCTTCTGTTACATTTCGTGAACCTTACTTCAGTGACCTAGATGGTCTGCTCCCCCATGGTGTTGGGTAAATACTTCATTTACTACAAGTTGGTGCATTTAATGTGTCCTCACCTCTTGTTGCTCCCTGAAGACTCCAAGAGAGCGGAATCCTTGCCATTGCCATTAGAGCTGCCCACTGATTCATTGCCATGGGACTCATTGCCATGCGACTCGTTGCCATGGGATTCTGTTCCGCTCCCACTTGAGCCACTGCCACCCATCTCTACGTCCTCGTGCAAGGGTGGGCGTGGCCTCTTCCTGTCGTCATGCGGGGAGCCCGGCGAGGCCGGGTGCTCATGGCTGCTGTCGCTCCCCTCGGAGGCCAATCCTAACTCTGGTTCCAGTTCAACCCCGTCCCGACCACCACAACCCTCGCTGTAACTGCTGGCCATGCGGCGAAGTTGGCTAATGGAACCGCAGGGAGATCCCTCCTCTTCCTCCACTTGGAAGTCGACCCTTTCCCGGTTCCGTTTAGGCCTGTCCAGGGTTGAGTACGGGTAGTGCTTTGGATCACTGTCCTCAGACATGGGACGGGCCAAAATGCAGAAGACGGGCGATTAAGTTACTTTACACATGGCAATGCCATGAAGTGCATGGCACTGGAACTGGTAAATGAAGTTGATGCCACGGGAGGCAAGATGTAGTCTAAAGGAGGAAAATAAAACACAGGTGAAATTACTCAGACCAACCATTTACAATACAGTGCACTTTTATAGATTAAAGAAATATAATATGGTCCTAATATTATATGCAGTCAATGGTGTTTGAAAGAAATCCCCACTGATCTCCATCAAAAATACAGTGGCCATCACTTTGATCTGATCAGCCAGTGCACCTTTGGATCTCAGCGTTTTTAAAAGTCAATCATAAAGAAGAGGACACAGGACACAGATAAAACGATTTTGCAGTTGTGTGTATACACACACACACACACACACACACACACACACACACACACACACACACACACACACACACACACACACACACACACACACACACACACACACACACACACACACACACACACACACACACACACACACACACACACACACAGGCTGCTGGGATCCATCCTTCAAAAGGTTTGCACAGTAAATAGTCCATCATTTGCCCTTTCTGGCTGGATTTAAGCCCCAGACCAGTGTGATCCAGTTCAATTTTTCAAAAGAGCTCTTTCACAAGAAAGGCGAGTCTGCAGAGATGAAAACACAGCTCAGAAGACACAACACAAAAAAAAAACCTTCACCTTGCACTAACAATTATGATTAATATGGATGTTGGAAAAACAAAATGCTTTGAAATCATCTGTACTATTCAAGATGTCTCCTCTCCCTGCAGCTGATGGCTCTCGTCTCATCACAAACTAACTAATAAACAGGTAGGAGAAAATCTATCTCTGGGGAGAGAATAGCTCTGCGTCACAAATAAACTGTATTATCATTAATGCCAAGAGTGCAGAACCCACAGATACAGATGATGAGCAGATGTGTTGATGCATTGTCCATGTTCACTTTAGACTAAATCAAATAAACGTAGCCTTATGTAACACAGTGCAGTGCCCCTGATTCAACAAACAATATAAAAAAGATGTAACAGTCCCTAAAGTAACATTTATCTTGTGTCATAACATTATTTTCAGTATTTACACTAGTTACTTTAGATAATTTCTAACAACTCTGTTAGTAGAATGAGCACCAACAGTGTAAATACAGGTTGAGTTTCACAAATTATAAATAAATTATATTCTCTACAAATACAAGAGTAACAGTTTGACAACAGAACAACAGGCTATTTACACTACCAGTCATAGGTTTTAAAGGATCCCCATTTTCCAGTTTCTGTTGATATTTAATCATGGAGTCCAGTGAATAACCTTAAGTGGTACAAAGGTCAGCAGTAAACTGCCAAAGGTTTAAAAAAAAAAAAGTTAGGTCGCCAAAGACTTGAAAGTCATGTAAATTTCATGGGAAAGGCCTTTTTCAAGAATTAGGAAACTGGTTACCTCACAGCTTTTCTGCAGCAATGGAAGTAAATGAATGAATGCATCATAAGTTAATTCAAGCATCTCCGACTGGTGCCCTCTGTCTGTACAACAGCAGTGTTGGAACAGACTTTGTTACTACACCACCCTCTGATGCATTATTAGGACACTGTACTGCAGGAAGTAGGACTGTATGTTGCTATCACAATGGTGAGAAAGAGACAAGTAACAAAAGGAAGAAAGACTGGAAAAGAACTAGACTGTGGCTTCAAATGATGGAAGACCAGCAGAGTCTCCACACTTAAACCCCATGGAGCTGGTTTGGGATGAACTGGACAGAAGGTGAAAGCAAAGCAACCTTCAAGTGCAACACGTTTGTGGGAACTTAACTTCAGCACCGGTGTTGGATCAAACTTTCTGAGCAATGTTTGATTTCCGTTTTAGTAAGAACAGCACGATTGTGTTCGGCTGTTGAACGAGTCAAAATTTATATTAAATTTACTTCAACAAGAAGATTCCATGATTCGTTGTTTTTAAAATCTTGAATTGTTTATTTGCTTCATGCTCTAATTTCAGAAATACTACGACACTGAATTATGTAAACTGAATTAACATCTGGAAAAACTGCGGTGTTCTATTACTTTTGACCGGTAGTGTATGTCTGTTAAAGCCCTAATAGGAAATACTGGCAACAGGCACCGCAGCAAAATCCAAAATATATCACTGTTTTCTTGCTACCCATGATCAAGTTGCAGCTATTTATATAAGTATTCACATTCAGCAACATGTCTATTCTTCAGTCTTTAGATAAGGAGTTTTCAGAGTTTTAGGGAAAGTTGTGCATGTTCTAAAGATCTACAAAAAACCAAGCCGACTTTCCAAACACCCACACATTCACTGTCACCTTCGGAAATGACCCACTCTCCAGTTTAACTGAGCAAGGAGCCAAGTGCTTGTCGGGGACTTTCTATTGGTTGCTGCAGGTGACCAATTGGGAGAGAGGAAGGAGCAACAACAGGTTAGAATGATGTCAGCCAATCAAGGGTTAGGGTTTGACCACAAGTTATGATAATGTCAGATATAAAGACCTATTATATAATTTTGCAAAAAGAAAAGAGATCAAAACTCCAAGAATAGTATGTTTAAGTTTATGACACAGCACATTAAATCATAAAATTGATTGTTAACAATTTATCAGCAAACTATTTGTTTTTAGTCAGTTGGAAGCAGTGTTAACTGTATGCAGCAGGGTATTAAAGCCTTGAACAGCCAACAATAAATGCTACAAAATATTTAAAAACTAGGTTAAAACAGTTGCCAAATGCAAAATACATCAAACTGCAGCATAAAGAGGATTATCTTCATATTGCCATAATTTTTCACATATAAATACTGTGCTATCATGAAGATATTCAACACTTTGCGGTCCAAAACCTGCCCAAACAGTCATGACATTGGCCAAAATCACTATCAGCTCAACCAAACGTGATGGATTTCCCGGATCGATGTTTGTTTTAAACTCTAAACAGAACACTCAATATTGGCGTGAGCTTAACAGAGACCCCATCTCCTCAGAACAGCAGGCAGGCTTTTGCAGGTAATCAATGACAACTTTTCCACCAAATCTTCACAGCGCTGAGATATGTGCACACGACCATGCAACTCCCAAGACAGAGCAGAAGAATGACATAATGACAATGAACTCCAGCCTCAGCCAGAGCACTGATACACCCAACACACTAGCACAGATCTCAGGCATTATACAACGCTGCTCCAGTCACATGGATTTGGCTACAGTGCAGCACAAAGCAGTGGTAGCCCTGTTTCATAAAACCACATGCTTACTCGTATCCGACTACGCTCAAGCGCAGTCCTTGATGACATCTGAGACAGAAACGACATGAGCATAGTTGAGGATAAGCTAGAAAAATGCCGGAGACAAATATTTATACAACCCAGTTAAAACACATCAGTCAAGTGTAATTAGAAGAGGATAGGAGGGCTGCAAAGGTGCTGTATAATTTATGACTCCTAATCACTCTTTTTGAGGTCTACTCCAGCATTTCATTAAAATGACATCACAGTATCTGCCATTATACTACAAAACTTACTACATTGTCCCATTTTACTTATAGCCTAGATTCGTGGAAATGGTAAGGGCCATACTAATACAACTAAAAAAACAACTTCTACTAGAATGCCCCTAAGCCTTTCTACTGCTGGTGTGACACAATGTCTCTTCTTTGCAGCTCAAAAAACGTTGCCAAGAGTCACTCATTCTTCTTGTCCTACAGGAACATTCCCGGTTGCTCTCTGCGGGGTCATATGGAGACACCGCATTTGCCATAATCAGGGGTCAAAATCAGCTCAAGGTCTACCTGTGGTTATCTAATAAGGGGCTAGCACCAACGAGCAGATCATATTGAACATCACAGCGTTGCAAAAGTAATGTGCCTATCATGTCGACTTAATATCCACAGGTGCTTTGTGGCAGAGAGACAGTTTTCTGTGTGAGTGTGCGGACAGCAGCTTTCTACATAGGACCTCAAATAGTAAGCTAGAAATAAACCTACTTACTACATAAATGAAATCCCGTTTTTTTTTTTTTTTTTTTTTCACATAACATCCGCCCAATTACAGTTGACACAAATCCACCTAATATAATTTAATAAAACATTTTTGTAATGGGAACAAGCATCCCTTCCCCCATCTTACTCCCATTGACCTGCTATTCAAAATCCACACACACGTTGACCTGCAATCCACTGCACGGTACACTGACACAGTTATGTAAAAGTAACAATATCCTGAAAAACACGCAATAAAACAACAGCCACTTGGCCGCAGAGGAGCCATTTCACATACGACAACATTTTTCTTTCCCTACGAGTGAACAGAGAAACCGCAAAACGGCATTTTTGGTTATAAAAGTACAAAAAGTAGAGCAATCAGAATTTTTGCGCATGCGCACATTGGATTGGGTTATGCAACTTATTTTTTGAACTCGGTTTTTCATTCTAACTAAAACCAAAGGGTAAAAATTAAAGAAAACCAACCTGTGCTGCTGGAGTAAAAATCACCTGTCCGTTCGTCCTAGGTTTCAAGTAAAAGCAAAAAACCGACCAGTGAACAACACATTCAGTTAGAGCATCTAGCATTCCTCACTGGGAGCCGCTTTAGACGGTTTGACACAGTGGCCGACGGTTCCTCCCCGGCTCTCTCCGGCTCTGGCCCACTGGCGAATCGGCGAGCTCGGCGCGCGACCTCAATTCAGACTCCTCCCCCAGCATTTCCCGATTGGCTGGAAGCTACGGGTTTCCATGGAGAACGTGACGGAACTGCAGCAGTGGGAGGTCATTGGTCCAGAGCCCTGTCCGTCGCTTTATATAAACAAGTCATCCACTGCACGTGGAATACCATGTTATGTGTATCGTGCGGCGGGAGACAGGGGTAGTTACGACTACGCCGAATCCAAAACAACGTATCCAGTGATGAAATTACATAAATGCAGAAAAAAAAAAGTACGAGGGTGAAACAACCAGGAAAACGATGAACCACACTAAATATTAGAGATAAGAGCATTTGATTTCGGCTCGGCTCTGATGTAAGCAGCACACGGTTGTTGCCCATTGTAAAAAAAAAAAAACTACTAGCGAGTTAGTTGAAGTGTCCCATAATAAACACACGGGCTAAATTTAATTCGACAACCGACTGGACTTCTTTAATAAGACGTCTTTTTTTTCTCTTTTTTTTTCTTCCGGAAAGAAGAACGGATAAAATGTCTTTTGAAATTGTTATTTAATAGAGAAAAGTACATATGCCACTGTACATGTATTCATAAAGGTATAGTTGTACAAAAGAACACAGTCATAACTGCTATGTTGTCATATGGTAGGTACTAGAAGGTACTTGGAAGTACTTGAAAACACAATCCAGGCTCTAATCTCTCCATCTCTCTCGCTTGCATCATCAGGTGAAACATATGAGTGGGGTGAGGGTTTTACATCCTCTCCTTGTTCCAGACTGAGAGCTTTGTTCAGCATCCTGTTACAATGAATGGGACTCTGCTTTGGGCCAAGCCTGCCCATCACAGTTCATCATGACTGGCTGACACTGGAGAGCACACGCTGTATGCGTTTTTCACATGCTGGTAAGGCATCCACCATGTTTTCCTCTTCTCAAGCCAAGATTCTCCGTAGAATCGCTCAGTGCAGAAATCTGGACTTAGTGCTGAGTACTGAGTGCCATTTTCAGGGCCACCCACCCCCACTGAGGTGGCACTCTAGTCAACAACACACCCTGCTGTCTGCCTTATGATGCTCATTGTCCACTCACCAACCAAGTCGTATGATATCACACTGAGAGCTTTATACTCTACGGGGCTCTATTGTTGGCTTTCCCTTTCTTGGCATGTTTGCTTTGCGGTGTCCTACGTTTCCCAGGAAGCCTTACGACAACCTTTAGAGAAGAGGTGCAAACTTGCTCCATTCAGTTGTAGGTCTGAGTGTAGGTGGATCTGACTTTGACAGTCAGATGAGATTGATTCCCAGGTCACTCCCTTCACCGCCCTCTCTTTTAATCATAAACACATTTCATTTACTGGTGTCAGCGGTAAACTGGGAGATCCTGCAGGTGGGTGGAATTCCCTAAGCATGTGTGAGTCATGATGTGGGTGACATCTGCTTTGACTGGCAGTCATGACTACCATGATTATCTAACCAGAAATCCTCTACATTTAAAGGGTATATACACTCACCGAGCGCTTTATTAGGAACACCTGTACACCTCCTTTTTCATGCGATTGTCCAATCAGCCAGTCATGTGGCAGCAGTGTAATAATAATATCCTGCAGATAAAGGTCAGGAGCTTCAGTTAATGTTCACATCTGACATCAGAATGGGGACAAAATGTGATCTCAGTGACTTTGACCGTGGTAGGATTGTTGGTGCCAGATGGGCTAGTTTGAGTGTTTCTGGAACTGCTGATCTCCTGGGATTTTCACACGCAGCAGCCTCTAGAGTTTTTTGTCAGAATGGTGCGAAAAACAAAAAACCTCCAGTGAGCAGCGGTTCCATGAACAGAAACACCTTGTTGACAGGAGAGGTCAGGCGAGAATGGCCAGAGTCGTTGGAGCTGACAGAAAGGCTACGGCAACTCAGATAGCAACTCTCTACAGCTGTGGTGAGTAGAAAAGCATCTCGGAATGAACAACATGTCCAGCCTTGAGGCGAATAGGCTACAACAGCAGACTGATAATCCTAATGATAATAATACCATTTATAGATCACCTTTCAAAACACAGTTACAAAGGACTTTATAGTAAAGACATAGAAGAAAAGTAATACATCAAAAAATGTGAACTAAAACAAGATAAATAATTAAACAATTACAACAAATACCATCAGTTAAAAAAAAAAAGCTGATAAGATAAAAGTGGTTTTAAGAAGAGATTGAAAAGAGGATACTGACTTTGCCTGTCTTAGATCCTCATACAGTGAGTTTCAGAGCAGAGGCGGCCGGTGACATTTAGTGACAACTTTAGATTTTTGAAACACGTGGGGTTCCACTCCTGTCAGCCAAGAGCAGAAATCTGAAGCTGCAGTGGGCACATGCTCTCCAAAACTGGACAGCTGAAGACTGGAAACACATAACCTGGTCTGAACAGTCTGTTCTGATACAGTAGCAGGAATCCACGGACCCAATCTGCCTTGTGTCAAGAGTCCAGGATGGTGGTGGTGCTGTAATGGTCTGGGCAATGTCGTCTTGGCAGACTTATGGCCCCGTTATACGGATCAATCATCATTTGAGTGCCACAGCCTATCTGAATGTTGCTGCTGACCATGTGCATCCATTTATGGCCACAGTTTACCATCTTCTAATGGCCACTTCCAGCATGATAATGCACCACGTCACAAAGCAAACGTCGTCTGGTTTTCGCGAACATGACAGTGAGTTCAGTGAACTTCAGTGACCTCCCCGGTCACCAGATCTGGATCCCAGTAGAACACCTTTGGGATGTGGTAGAGCGGGAGATTGGCGGCATGAATGTGCAGCTGATAAAGCTGCAGAAATGATGTGATGCAATGATGTCAACATGGAACAGAATCTCAGAAGAAAGTTTTCAACATCTTGTGGAATCCAGGCCATGAAGAACTGTGGCTGTTTTGGGAGCAAAGGGAGGCCCTACCCAGTACAGTATGGTGTTCCTAATAAAGGGCTTGGTGAATGTAGATATATATCCGTTCTTCACTGGCCTTGGATTTGTTCTTTATTTTCAGATGATTTTTCATTTTAAGATTTTTTTATCCCTTGTTTACACCTTCCAGGAAGGACATCTGCCACTGTGTCTTCACTCCCTATGAACAACCCTTCGACCAGGTTACTGTATTACATAACTGCAGTGAACAACAGCACACATACAGCAGATGATTCACACTGAGCAATGATTGTGGCTTCAAGTAAAAGAGAATCAATAAATGATGATCGCTGAAGGTCGAGACTTTGTTTACATTTCCCACAGAGTGAAAAGAAATACATGTCCTGAGTCATACACACAGCAATAACACAGCACTTTTGTGCCCTGCAGACAATTAACAGCATGCACACAAAGGAGGGCCATGATGAGGAGGTTGGTATTTGTGAAGATTCCCTTAATAACCTTTAATTCTAACCTGAGATAGGAGGTCACCAGAGGAAGTGCTGACACACATGCGAGCATGGGAACACACACACACACACACACACACACACACACACACACACACACACACACACACACGAGCTTCAGTTCCCATAAACTAAACTGACCAGAAAAATTTGCACCACTAAACACAGCACACACTGTGCATAGGCAAGGAGAAGTAACCTTGTACCATATTCCTCAGGGCACAATCTTATATCACGGCACCGAGCAAAACAAAACTTAAAAGTTAATGATCACTGAGCTCCATTCAGCTGCTTCAGTATCAATGTCCTGGTATTGCTAATGCTGGCTCACTGGGAAATTTGAACAGAATGGAGTCATAGTTAATGTTCTTATGAACACGTGTGCTTTCTCTATTATGACAAGTCAAAATGTCTGCTGTGAAAATGGCCTCATGCCATATCATTATAACGAATGTCAAAGAGTACAAGAAGTACAAAATAATCAAATCACAATGTCTTAGAGGATAATGTGACAATTCATCTTCTCAGTGCTGGGAAGCAACCAAATATATTTACTCAAATATTGAACTTAACTACAAGTTTGAGGTACTTGTACTTTACTTGTGTATTTCCATCTCATGCTACTTTATATTTCAACTTCACAACATTTCAGAGGGAAATATTGTACTTTCTATTCCACATTTCTTTGACAGTGATAGACACTTGATGAACATATAAAATATGATGAATTGTTATAGTTTATGCCTTACAGCATATAAAATAGCTAAAATTAGCTCCAATTTGACAGTAAAATGCTACTTACACATAATGCATCTGTATTAATATAAACCTTATATACTTAGGTACAATTTGCTAATACTTTCATACTTTTAATTGAGTAAATATTTTAATGCAGGACTTTTATTTGCAATTTTATTTGCATTTTTTACAGTGTGGTATCACACCTTTCATTTCAGTAAAGTATCTGACTCTACTACTGTTCTTTTTTGGTTGAATTGTCCTTTTTGGGAGTAAAGTTACGCAATACTGCAAGTAGCAGAAAAAGCAAATAGAAGAATGACTAAGTCTTTTGTTTATCAAGTTACATTTTCCTCAGATTCTAAGAATATGTGATTACTTTTGCTTATTGTTTTGCTTCAGTCAGTTTGGTGTGGGTGGAGGAGATAAGCAGCTCTTCCAGCCACTGATGAGAGCCTGTTTTCATGTCCTTGTAAGTGTGTCCGCGAGAGAATCGTTATTTTATGCTCTTGCTCAAATAGAAAATCTTCGAATTAAGTCTGTTCTGTGGAACTGCGCATCCTGTAACTGAGCCACTGATGCTAACTGAGACTGTGTGATCTGACAATACTATACAAAAGGTCCTATGACACCAAAATAAAATGCAACCTCAGGTTACCTCATTGCTACCTCCGCTATAACTTGTGTCTTGTCATCATTTTAGCCTTGATGCAGGGAATGACTAAAACTTTTGAATGCACAATTTGATACTCTAAGCTTTAATATAATTCAGCTTCACAGAAAAAAAGAGGAGGAAAACTTTATAGCACTCAGCCAGTTTACATGACAAGAGGAGCATATGGACAGGTATGACTACCCCCAATTTGGCGAAGAAACCACTTTCTTCACTTATTCTCTCTTGTGCATAAAGCAGACAAAAATAGGTCTGAAAATATTTCTGGTCTGGAATCAATAAATATTCATGACAGCTGTCAAATCAGAGACAAAATCCATGGTGCTGCCCTGAGTGGGCACATGGTCACACAACCCACATGTCCAGCAGTAAACGGACCACAGGTGGAAACGCAGCGCGGTGGAAAATAACTTTAATAAAACTCCTATGAAAACAAAATCCAGCAAAACAATAAAAGCCTGTACATTTGACAATATCCAGTGTCTGAGACATTTGAAGGCTAGTAGTGCGAAACACAGCTGCATCACACGGAAACCGACAGACAAAACCGTTATAGGCTTAGGCCTTTGCCCAAGGTTTAATATAATAAGATATGGTTCATATACTCGGATATTGCACAAAAATCAAACACAGACGCAGATAGTGGAGGAGCACCGTACGTCAAAACGGGGAGGTGGCTTTGCATTGCAGTGTAATGTCCCTACTGAGAAACCCCACCCACAGACTCCGCCCACACCTGCTTGTATAAAAACAAATACACTTAAAAAGAGAGCGGCACATATTTGCACATTCAATTCAGAAGCAGATCATTAAAAACACAGTATAAACAATACAGTTGCTAAACATTTGCTTTTTGTTTTGGTCCTAACATGTTAAAAGCATCGGTTATTTCTCAATGAGTTTATTGGTCATGGTTGATAGCATGAGTGTGGTGGCGCTTTAAAAGGCTGATATCCTTTTAGACTTTAAGACAAGTGGGGTAGAGATAACTCACAGGTGATCACGTTTGTCCAATAATGCTTTTGATTTGAAAAATTTGAAAGAAACAATGCACATTGTCATTTCAAAATAAAAGAAACTAAAAATAAAATATTTAGTTCATTAAAAGACTATTGGAAATTTCTCATATATATCTTTCTAAAAACATTCCAGTGTTCAATGGTCCAAATGAACTGAGATTCAAACAGTGGACCAAAAGGCTCAGGGCGTCTTTTTGTCTAATTGATCCTTCTCTTTTTTCATTATTTCCCTCACACAAGTTTTTTTTGTGGACTAGTGAAGTAGTCTGGCACATAGAAGTCTCGTGATAAATTCTTAAATGGCAAAAGAAAAAGAAAAACTCATTAAAAAAAGAATACAATCTTCCCGCAGTTTGAGGCACACTTTGAGGCAGTGAGACCATTAAAATGCATGTCCTGTGGGCTTTGTGCACATTGTTTTAAGACATGGGGGTTATTTTTTCCTTGCCGTTCTGCCCTCTCCGCAAACATCTGTTATCTCCACTGTACTTAAAACAGTTCAGGGGGCCTTGTCAAATCATGTGCCTATTCAGAGTCCATGCAAGCAGAGTTTCAAGTCCATCTGACAAAATTCAACCACTCCGAAACATGCCCACTCCGTAGGGACAGGTTCATCTTTAGTGTGGGCAGAATGGGTGCTTCTGTTCCCTTCCTTTGGCTGTGTGCTCCATCAGCTGTTGTGCCTGTGCAAAACTTGCAACGACGTTACCCACCATGATTCCACGGAAATGTCACAAGACCAATAATTTGGATTTTCAGGAGGCACCATTCCAGAGTGATGCAAGGTGAGGAGGGATACAGTGAGTAAGGGTGCAGGGTAACTGAACTGTCTCGGAGAGTAGGTTTATTCTGTATATACAGTATATGGGGGCGAATCTACTCATGTTTGGGATATTCTGCTAGATTCCCTTCTTTAAATAAAGGTGGATGTGACCCTGTCTCCCTTGTCACACTTCCTCTGCCCCACACTCCCACACTTCTTCATCGTGTCCTCTTGGCCCCTGACCTTTCAGGGGCTGTAGCTGCTCTAGGAGCGGTTGTCTTTGGCCACATTGTGGGCCATCCAGTTGACTTTGGTTGTCCAGCTCTCTCTCAGGGCTTCATCAAACTTCTGCCGGAACTGCTTCAGTGCCTCTTCGTCTGTTTTACCCAGAGCCAGAGAATCCTGAGGAGGGAGGGAGTGTAGGAGAGGAGGAGGATTAATCACGAGGGCAGGAGGACGCAGAGGCAAAGAGTAAGTTAATAAAATGGGCACATAGTGTTAAACAGCAGCTAACTGTAAAAAAAACAAAAAAAACAAAAAAAACGAACAACTTCATTTTAAATTCATTTTTACAGCATTTCCCAAGCAACATGTTGTAAAAACCAGTTATTTAATATGTTGCACATTCAAAAGTGTGTTTGTATGAATACCTGGGCATCATTTGCTCTCGAACCCATTATTCCACATAATTTCCAGGCGACATTTTTGGTTGTATAAAGGACATCATTTTAACACCAGACCATGAGTGGGGGATCAACTTTTCATGTCCCCGCTTACTGATGGACTACTGGAATGGTTCGAGAATGGCTCAAGTTACTAAACTGACCTACAGTATTAATTTAGTGAATCTGCACAGGGTTTGACAACATCCTGACACCATCATTTGACAGGTACGTCATGTATATATGACTTTGGCTGGTGACAAGGTAATTGGTAATAGGTAATTTGGTCAGGCTGGTTGGCGAAGGAAAGTCGGGGTGGCCTTGTATACAAGAATATATTCTTGTTATGGAGGTGATGGGGTCAGTGTTAACCGTGGGCTACAACTTGAGTTCTGCTTTGTTTACATTTTGGCAAACTGGCACCATTAAAAGCTTGTTAAATGAGCTATTAGCAGTTCCCGTTTCTCCTGTTCTAAACGATGTGCAGACAGCTGTCACTGGATTACTTTGATACTGAAGAAATCTTAAAAATGCGATCATTCTGAAGCAAGTCCTGGAATTATAAGACAACTTTTTCTCTAAACTGATTTAAGGGTGTTCATGGTCATCCTTCCTCTCCGTCCCCTAAATTACCGTCACTTCTCTACTGTTGGCTAAGAAGATTAAAGGCAGTGATGCCAAAAAGAAAAAACAAAAAGAAGAAATGGTGATGATACTAAACTGACCTAAAGTATTAATTTAGACTTTGCACAAAGTTCTACTGAATCCCCTCTCAGCTAGTCCATCAGTTGACATGACATGCAGCTTTGTTCATACGTCTGCCTGGTATGTAACCTCACAAGTGCCCTTCATTGCTTTTAGTGACTATACTTAGTGTTTCTTCTCGCCTACATCTTTTTGTCTTTGCAGAAAAGGGAAGAATCTGAGGAGATGTAAAAAAACCGCCAAACTAAAGATGTCTTGTGATAAGGTTGGCTGGCGGTTTCAGATACCTCTGAGGTAAATTCTAACTGTTGTTCCTTGGAAAACACCACCTTACCGGTCTGTAAGGTGCATATTGTACAGGAGGTACTGAATAGACTGTCGTTCAACTGACTCACCTACATATTTTATATGTATGAAACTAGTGTGTGATTGTGTGTGTGTGTGCGTTTGTGTGTTTAATACCTTTAAGTACTGGATGTCTTTGACTGACGTGAGCTCAGGCAGTCCAGCAGTCAGCATGAGGGCAAACAGTGTGATGAAGAGGTTCCCGTTCTTCCTCAAGATTAGATATGCCTCCTCACAGTACTGACGGAAACTACAACAGACACACATACACAAGCGCGTATTTTTGTCATGTACAGTACAGTGTCCACACTTAATTGAATTCTCAACCTTGTTAACCATTTTAACTTTTTTTCCCCAATAACGGAACATCATAGACGACGCTTCCTTTTATATAAAATATACAGCACTTATATCTTCAGTGTGTCCTTTTTTTGTTGTAAAGCATTTTGCTGTTTTGTTCTTCTGGAAACCATGAACTAATATGGCTACCACCAGCAAAGAATTCAAATTCCTGACAAAATACCACCAACAGATGTGTTTTTTATCACAGAGGCATGAGAGAGGCATGTAAGGTTGTACCATCTTTGCAAATGTAAGAAATCATAACTCCACAATAAGGTAAGGAAAACTAACAATCAGTGAAATCAAACCGTTTACTGTTTGCATAGGATTATAGTAATCCAAACCTAATTTGGTTTGGGAACATGCATGCGGTAAAATAGATCAGTTCCCAACCGCCGGTGTTGACTGCGACTCTATAACAGTGGGGCGGGGTCGAAGGTGACTAGCTAGTGGTGAACATGTTCTCACTTTTGTTTAGAGTGGAATGAGGTTGCCCGCACTCAGGTGACAAACACTTCCTTTACGTTTCAGGGACTCACCGGTCCCTGACTCCCTTACAGACTCGGACATTTAAGATGTGATCTTTTCTTGCAAGGAGCTCCCAGACCTACATTATCACAATGTGTATGTTTGCTTATTGTTTTTCCCCTGGGTTCATTAAAAGCCTGTTAAGTAGTTCTTCTATAAACGGCCGACCTCTTGTAACTTAATAACAAACAGTTTCATACGTTTTAGAATCTGCGTGGTTCTTTTTCAAGAAGTAATTCAAACCTCTATTTTACAATGTAAGTAATCTTAGGGGACACTGAAAATCAAATGACCGTAACTTTTATGGCCAGGTATAAAGGAAACCCGTCAAAACTTCCACTCTGGTGGTGTTTCGAATGTAATGTAGGTCATCGTATCAGAGGATACGTTTCCACCAGGGTATTTCTGATTTCACCAAATCATGTGTGTACGTGTTTACTGCATGGTACACAATCTAGTATTTTTTTTAACCCCCACATACCACATTTGCTGCAGTGCAATGTAACACCACTGTACTTCTCTTTTTTTTTTTTTTTTTTTACAGATAAACCATTTTCAGGATAAGGTTATTTTCCAACTCATGCTCTCGTGTCTGGTAGGATATATTTAAGATAAAGCACTTATAGGCTGCTCTTCAACAGCACCCTGCTGTGAAGCTGAGTTGTTGGATAACTAGGCAGTTTAAATGTCAAATGAGCACACTGCGTAATATCCATAAAGCCATCAAGCCAGGGCGATTAAAAATTTAGTGATGATATTTCACCATCATAGGTTTTCCAGCGTTAACAAGCCAGCATTTTCCATCTCAAGTTGAGTGTGACATAGCTTGGGCAATGTTAAGACAATACGGGCACACCATTTCGCAATGGGTCTGTGCTTCTTTACAACACAACAGTGAGTTATGGCTTTATTTAGACGATTCTTGCGCTGTAGTAACTTCGACTGCAGAAACGGTTGACGTTACACAGGACTTGCCTGCAGACTCTCAATCTCCTGCGATACAGTTACGAATGTGCAGTAGATCATGATAACAAATTACACACAGGTATTTCCACTTTTACAAAATGATTTGACTACTTGTTCCGTCACTTCTCTCTGCTTAGTAAACAATGTACCCTTCAGCAGTACTGCTTGATGAAGCCTATGCATGCCATACTTTCACATGCAGCGCTACACAAAAACATGTTTTTTTGAGGTTTGAATGTACGTGAGCTTATCAGAGATGATAGATTTGAGCTCAGTCATCTTTGTCAGACGAACAATTACTCAGAAATGTAGTATAAAGACCAATATCAAAATTATGCATGGTGTATCTTTAGTTTCACAAGTAAATAACCCATGTAAGCTTACATTATTTATGACAGCTTGGCACTTGAATCTTTTGATGTGCATTTGTATGACAATAGAAAAGGTTGGTGCTAATGAGTTTTATGTTTTAGATTTGTAGCCATTACATTTTGCAGACACTCAGTGTGTTCGAAGCACTGGGGGGTTAAACAATTTGTTAAAATGGAGTTACAACAAAGAGAAACATCACAAAGCGATCTGATCCTGATCCTTTCCTTTTGATCCTTCAGGATATATGAATACATTGTTTACAATCTCCTTATGATTTTATCTGTATGGGTGTGTAAGTTGTCCCACTGCTGATCTTGTTTGACTGAACTCTAAATGCTTAAATAATTGATCCATGTGTGTAAACTGTTCCTTCTGTCAAGTGAACTACAGCCCACTTTTCCTTAAACAAACAGTTATAGAGAATTTTAAAAAGACATTTCTCAAAGCTGAAGCTTGCGGGGACATTGCTCATCAGTGCCTGAGCTTTGACTGCCAGCTGCTGGTGGGAGAGGGTACTGCACCGACAGACTTCTACAACATGTGGTACGATTGTGATGCCCTCTTTGTCCACACGTTGGCTTTGTGCCTCTGATTGTGTTACCTATCTTCTGACAGCCCAGCATCCTTTAATTTTTGTCCCCTTTTATTCCACAACTTCTTCTTTACTCTCCTCCCCCTCTCCAAACAAATAAACATACTGTATTTTCAGTATGAGCTCAATTTTGCCTTCGATGACATGGATAAAATGTCAGTTCTAATATTTTCAAAAACTGCACATATACTTTTGTTTGTGTCTGAATAACATAAAAATACAAAGAATTCTTGATTCACTCAGGTTTTTAAGCCTTTATAGCCAAGTAAAACATTTAAGGCCTGTGAAAATAAAGCTCCCCATGTTACTCTCTCATGGGCAAAGCTAACTAATGCTTATTTCAATACTAGAGATGCTGACTGACAACACTTGTTCATAATTTTAGGTTTTTTGTGCTGGTTTGCTTTAAATTCTGCGAAAGGCCTGTTATAGTCCTCGGACAGACGAACCTGAAGTTGTGGTGCTGCTGAACTGTGCTGCATTACACATTTGTCTGTTATATAGCTTACCCTCATTGATTTGAAAGGGGTGGACAAAAAAATAGGAACACCTATCACAAACTGCACCCTCAAAAATGATCATACAGTTAAATCAACAGCTCTTTAGCACAGTTTCAACACAAACTGGACATTGAAACCTCCATGACGGGGTGATTTACTGCAAGACTGTTGTATAAGACTGCATCAGTTTTAGGCACATACTGAAAATAAAAAGACAGAAACAGTGGAACAAACCTGCCAAATTTTTCTGTGTATCCCGTCTTGCCCTGCTGTATGACGTGGATGAAGTCGTGTGTGAGGATAAATGGTACACGCTCCCTCTTGATGCCAAACTTGGACTTGAAGTTGCCCAGGATGTGGCCGAAGTCTATGTGGAAGAGCTGAAAGACAAGAGGGCCGATCAGTGAGCACCGTGGAAGCAGGAGAAACAAAATGTCGCTGTATAATTTATAGAGATAAAACACATTGTCTGTCTAACCTGTCCAGTGCTGCGGACCATGATGTTGTCACTGTGGCGGTCGCCAATACCCAGGACGTAGGTGGCTACACAGTAGCCTGCACATGACAGAGTGAACTCCTCGATGGCCCGATCAAGAGCATCACTGTCAATACACAACATACAAGTAAGCAAATTTTCACTGAATTCACACCTCTTCTGAGCAAACTAAAATGGTCACTACGGTTCCAAGAGGCTCATTAATCACCAGGCACCATCTTACCCAGAGTTTCTCTCTTTGAGCCAGTTGAGCAAAGCGTCCTTGTTGAAGGCGGCAGCTGCTGCCACGTTGCTGCTGGTCAGCTGGATGTTGGCAATCGTGTCTGCCGATGAGACGACCTCGATCAGCCCTGCCCGGTCACCTGTCGCTAGGCAACCATACGGTACGATTCTGCATACGTACAGAAAGAGAAACAAAGAGTTTAATGATATCAATTGGAAGAGTGTAAACATAGCCATCCTGGAGTATTTGGTGAGTAGAGATAAAAAAAAAAAAAATCCCAAAGGTGACACCTGGGAACCCCTACTGATACACAAAGAACACAAAGATTTCATCAAGCCCTTTTTCACATTCAACGTTGTTGCCACAATTTCTACTGTGTACATTTCCGAGGGAAAATATGGTAAATATCAGTAAGGCAATATCAATCAACAATTAATTACAAATCCGATTTTGCTTACACTTGAAACACTCATTTATGTATTGTAATAAATATCGGACGTAGTGGTGACTGATCAATTTTAGTCAGTTATTTGAACATATTAATGAAATCTGTCCACAAAAACATGACCCAAACAAGACCCAGAAATCTGCGCCACATGAAGGCAAAAACCTGATTTGGGTCATTTGACCAGGCGGTGTAATTGTAGCTTTGTTTGTATTGCTGCAGATCCAGTCCCAGTGTTATGTATTCATGAGATTAAGATATTAGGCTGTGGTTTATTTGGTCGTTCATTCATACAGCACTCCTCTGGGTGCAACTCACACTGTCAGACATTATACAGTATCGTTGAGACATAACAGGTGGGAGAAACGCAGGATCTGAAGAACACATGGGGATTCTGTGATGGCATGCAGACCAGCCAGATAACGCATTTTTTTCTTTACTCATTTTGACTGACTTTTTTTCACCGTTTCCACAAGATGGCACCCGTTGTTCTTTTGCAGAGCGCAGAGTTATGTGACCTGAAAAAACTTTACTCAGAATACTTCCTTTTCTGTCATAATTTACGGACATAGTCCCCCCAGTCTTATACACCAGACAGCCATGATTCCAATGCTCAAAGCAGACTCAATTTCTAGATTTCATTTGCAGTCTGACAGAGGTTTAATGGAGACCAAATGCCTTGAAGGTATTTCTTACTCAGCTTGATGTGACATGATGGTGGTTCTGAGTTTAAAGAACTGAATAAAATGACTACAGATGGCCGACAAGTACTGATGCGTGAGGTAAAATACATCAGCGAGAAATCACCAAACTTGCATGATTTTGTTACATTGTCCCTACCTTTAAATCTTAGTGTCCCCGCACTGTTTTCGAACTCTGAACCAATGTCCCTGTAATTTGAAACACCGTCCTCAAGCTCAACTGTCAAAACAAACCCCTCTACTGCTCAGCTCCAGATGTGTCAGTGTATGACGAAGGGAGAAAAAGTGTTTGTAACAGTGCAAAAGTGTGGATTTAATTAGGATGTAATGCAGATACTGTGTGTGTGCGTGCCTGTGTGTGTACATGTAGATGTCTAGGGTGTAAAAAGGTTGGAGGTCAAACTAGCATGGGGTAATTTAGTGTCTCCCTTCCTCTGCTGCACCCCACCACAGCTTCCCCTTCCCTACAGAGAGCAGGAACAAACAGCTTGAGAAAAGTCTGTCCGTTAAACACACATACACACACAGATGCCCGCACAAAAAAAAAAAAAAAAATCTCACCTGAGGTCCAGATTTGCCTCCTTCCATAGTAAATCCATCAACCTCAAAATCTGGAGGGTCAACATGTCTTGCCTTAGGTCTGAGAAAGAAAGTGAGTGAGGAAGAATAAAAGAGAAAAATTGTCTGAATTTCAAAAGGAAACTTTTCTTTACTTAGCAAATGGAAAGTGATTTCATTCCCTCTTCATCATGACCTTGCAGTCCCTCATACCGTCTCCATTCTTGAAGATGATTCCCAGGGTGTCCCCCCCCATCAGCTTATTGTTGTAAACAATCCAGAGTGGCTTCATCTTAGAGTCCATGTACCGACACCTCTCCACACTGATGGAGGAATGAGAGAGAGACAAGGAGTGAGACACAGCAAAGCATAGGAAAACAAATTATCTGAAACTTAGGCTATGATCGGAACAGAGATTCTCATACAGTTTCATATGGGGATTAGTGTTGTCTTACTTGATGCCAGATAGCAGGACATTGGGGTTTAGAGGGGAGTACAGGTCTGACAGAGTCTCCGAGTAGCCACTCTGCCTTAGACAAGTCATCATGGCCTCCTTGGTCAACATTGCCTCCTTGGTCTTACTCCGAGCATTTTTGGTGGTTCCCAGCTTAATTAGCTCATTGACTGACTTTAGCTTACTCAGGGCTTCCACCTGGTAAAGTCAAAAGATGGACGGCGTTAATGTTGGAACAATATTTCGCCATTTGAATTATTCACCCCTGTTACTGACAACTAACTGAGATCATTCTCCTTAAATGGACTATGTCAGCATTGCGATCCCAACCGAGTGTGCATGCTCTTCAAAACAGGAAGTGGTCAGATAAATGACTGTGCTGAAGAGGAAGTAGGAGGAAGCATCCAGAGGAGCGACTGTCAAAGCCAATACTGTAGAGGGCAAAGGATGACACTGGTGTCGCTGTGACAGGCTAAAAATACCATTAATCTAACCCTGCCAGGGTTAACAATAGACCACAGCTATTCCCATCTCATAGCAGGGACTAGTAGTGTAAAAGTCTGCAGCCTAGCTATGGAATTGAGGAATGAGACATAATCTCTGGGAGCAAAAATGAAAAGGAAACAACCTGTGAAACATGAGACAGGAAATAAACAGGGATCTGTGTGTGAGTTGTACCTGTTTCTTTAGAACCTCAATATGAGGGATGCTGCCTCTGCAGTAGGCTTCCAGGATGAGGGCAAACTGGACTGAAACAGCTGGCATGTGGATTTCTGACCTGTAGAAAGTAGCAGAAAGCAGCCGCGCTCAGAGGTGTAACCTCTCAAGACTCAACTGCTGCTGTTCACTAACATGCCATTTCTTTTAATTTCTTCTAATGTACAAATACTATTGCCATGTGCATACAAGTGCATGGATACACCTCAGACACAGGAGTCTTTACACACCGTAGGTGCCAGAAGAGGAAGTGTCCTATCTTGCGGTTCCCCTGGGCACGCTCAAGCAGGAAGTGGGTGAGGGCGCAGTCATAGTAAGGCTCATAACGCAACACCTGCACCAACTGTAGCAGGTACTGCGACAGCTCCTCATCACTGGTGCGTAGAGAGAGAAGGCAGGGTCAGAGACAGAAACATGTGAAGGGGTTTTCTGAAAGGCTGTTTTCTAGCTTTGATCCTTTTTTTTCATTTTAAAATTTTAAGTTGGATTTTAAATGATTATGTGCCTCTGCGCTCCTCAGGAAAAGAGACAACACTAGGCATTATCACCTGACAATAAATTCATGCATATAGTCATTTTTAGTAAAATAATACACCAAGAAGAAGGAGAATTGTAGCAAGGTGCCTCTGAATTACAGAAGAAGCTTGTTTATGAGGGGAGGAAAAAACACTGTATGATATAATATCTGTGTGTGGGTGGATACACGTTTACCTCATATCACGCAGACAGCGCACAGCATATTCTCTGACATACTGGTCAGGGTAGTTGAAGTCCAGAAGCTCCAGAGCATCTCTGGGACTCAGCTTGGGCCAGATCTGAAGCAGTGCCTGCAGCTGAAACACATATTTGTTTTGTTTTTTTTAATTTTAAGGCTGATTTCAAAAAATCTGATTGTGGTAGTTTTCTGTCAGTTTAAGATGTTTAAATGCAGTAACACTGTTCCGTTTTCAAAGGTGGATGTAAAACCATCAGGCTAATACTGAACAGAACAAAAGTCGTCTTTTTTGCCAAAAGTGTAGCACCAACCAATACAAAATATGATTTGTAGACCTCAAACTAGTATATATTGAGATAATATTACATTGAATTTGATGTCCAGGCTATGTTATAAGTTGTCATTTTACATGTAAAAAATGTTTATATTTATAAGTTTGACTGAAAGTATTTGAAGGATTAAAAATACTTTCAGAACAGTATCAAATATGAACTTTTTTTTCTTTTAGAATTCACTGAATATAAAGCAAATCACCTGCTTACAGTGGCAAGAAAAAGTAAGTGAAAACTTATCTGCATTTATGTATAAATTTGTGTTCAAATATGGTCAGATCTTCATGTAAGTTACAATTATGCACAAACACAATCTATATAAACTAATGACACGGATCACTGTATTGTTTTTTGTCCATATCAAATACATCATTGAAACATTCACAATGTAGGCAGGTAAAATTATTTGAAGCCTCAGCTAACGACATCAACAGAAGCTAACTGGAGTCAGGAGTTCGCAAAACTGGAGTCCAATCAATGAAGCGAGATTGCAGGCGTGGGTTAGAGCTACTTTGACTTATAAAAAAAGCATCTGCTAGTATGGACCACGCCTCACAAAAAAAGATCGCAGAAGACTTACCATCAAGAATTACTGATGCATAAACATGCAAAGGGTTACAAAGTCATCTCAAAGAGTTTATATATTCATCATACCCAAGTTAGACAAACTGTCTATGAATGGAGACTAGAATTTCGTTCTATACCTACTCTCCCTGGTAGCTACAGAACGAACTGGGCTGATGACTCCAAAGGTACAACACAGATGCTTACTGAGGTAAAAAAGAGGCCCAGAGTAACAGCTAAAGGCTCAAAAGAATCACTGGTGCTGGTTAACATGTGTTCATGAGTCTACCATACGTAAATCATGGTGCATGGTTGCATGGAGTGTGTCCCCATGTTGGGACACCATAGAGGAAGCCGCTGCTTTCAAAAACCATCCCTGTGCTCCTCAAGTTTACCAAAGAGCACCTTGGCACTTCACAACGCTGCTGGGAAAATGTTTTGGGGCTTGATGAAACCAAGGTTCAATTTCTTGGGAAGAACATGCAGCACTACGTCTGGTGTAAAAACGTCACTGCATACCAATAGGACAACATTACCCCAACGGTGAAGTACGGCGGAGGGAGTATCATCAATGATTTCCCAGGTTATCTCTACAGAACCTTTTGGAGTCAGAGCCCAGACCTCATCCCAATAGAGATACTGTGGAATAAGCTCAGATTGCTGTTCACACCAGATATAGTGACAATATTGCTGAGCCGAAGCAGTTCTGTAGGAAGACTGGTCCAAAATTCCTCCTGAACATTGTGCAGGTCTGATCCACAGCTACAGGAAGCGCTTGTTTGAGGTTATTGCTACCGAAGGAGGTTTGGCAAGTAAGTAAATCCAAGGGTTGACTTACTTTTTCCCACTAGCATGTGAATGTTTGATTGGTGTGTTCCATTAATACATGAAAGATTATAAATGCTTATGTGTTATTGTCTTAAGCACATTGTGTGTTTATACTTGTGCTGTAGATGAAGATCGAATCACATTTTACGACCAATTAATGCAGAAAACCAGGTCATTTCAAAGGGTTTCCATACTGTTCTCACATCTGTCCCATTACGATCATTTCTGACTTGAAGAGCTCAGTGAATTGCATGGAGCAGAGGGACTTAACTATGAAACTCACAAGTAATGACCTCATGTAGATAACATCAAGAAGTACAAAGATGTGAGCTAAACTTGTTTTTTGAAACAAAAATAGAAACAATGAAACTTGGGAGTCACCAAATTGTAGAGGGAAAAGAGCTGACATTGTTCTTCTAAAACACATGAACAGTAGATGGGGTGTCTAACCTGGGCCATGTCCTCATGTTTGCTCCACTTGACGGAGAGTAGCAGCTTGGGCAATGACTGAGGGAAATTCTCTCGACAGTCATAGCGTAGTGTCCAGATTAAATCCTTCTCGTTCTCACACAGCTGAGAGAGCGGGTCACGCTCCATGATCTCCTTCAGCTCTATGTGGAACTTCTTACCCCCACGACCCTGATAGAAATGACGAGGAAGGAAGAATGGTCGGTGGGGTTGGGGAGTTTGACAAGGAGAGGATGACAAAGATGTAGAGGAGAGACAAGGCGAAAGGAAAGAAGTTTCAGATAAATTGGAAGAGAAACCAGCACGTGAAAGGAAATGAGGGGAAGAAGATGAGTAGCAGCAGTGACCACAAGATGGCAGGAGTGTATCAAGTATCTGGCAATTTCTCATTAAGGGCCTTGAATGCAATTCCACGCAATCCTCGAATCAAGGACTAACATTCAATTGTCTCTGTTTAAAACAAGCTGTACGTTGCCTGATTCAAAAGGAACACATGAGCCGATAATATAAATGTAAATTGGGTCCTGATAGGCATACTTTCTTTATACAGGAATAACATTAGTGGATCTGTGTGAATCTGTACACTAATACACAAGGTGACATACAGTAAAAAATTAACAATAACTTGTAGTCGGTGATCATCCTAGTTTCACGCATACACTTCACATTAAAGTGTTGCGTTCAGGCATGCCCCCTACATAACACAGGATTGTGTAACTGGCTGTAACACGCCCAGGAGTGGGTTTTTTTTAGTTGAGGGGCAGTGAGACAGGAAAACACACAAGTAATCTGATTTGAGTCTCTAGTTTTGATGGGGATTGAAATAGTTTTGCTGCTACACCCTGCCAAAATGATAACAATGGGCTTCCTAAGAAACTAGCAGTGTGTGCCCTGTTTGAGAGTTTATACTTGCAGTGTGTGTCTGTTCAGAGTGTGTGTAAGGAGTGTGTGTGGGGGGGGCTATTTGTTGCAGGCCGACACTTTTCAACCTTATTTTCACCTGGTTTGCCCTTGAATGTTTTCTGGATGCATGAAAATGGTTGGACATGCCCACACTATTATCCCCTTCTGCACATCAACTCACCATGGGTGCACAGTCACTTGCTCCGGCGATCTCTGCAGCTTTTTCCAGTATCTGCAAAAAAGTGAGTCCTGCATGAGTGAACACACACACACACCCACACACACACACACACACACACACACACACACATATATACAGATACATCACTGCCAGTTTGAGCGCATTAAGTAGGCTGAGCACGTCCTGATCCACTAATGCTAACAGACACCACTTCATCATAATCACTAGGTACCATTATGAAGAGCACTAAGCCAACGGGATGGCAAATTCAAGTGCAGTCAAGGCTTTAAAAAAAAAAAAAAAAAAAGGCCATAAAGGTCCAATTCAATTGTTTAAGTTCAGTATGGTACAGTCACGCAGAATGAATTCATGTGTATTAAATATTTAGGCTTGTTGGGATGTCCAAATGCTGGCAAAAAGGCACGCTTCTATGAATGCGACCATAACTGAGTACAATGACTGATAGCTGTCTGACCTTGTCGAACAGAGGGAAGATAATAGGGTGTGACGAGTATTCTGGGAAGTGGATGTACAGTGCTGTAGCGTTCTCAGTGTATGGGTTGGTCTGAATGGTTCCTATGGGGTTCAGCATCTCTTCAAGTTCATCTGGGGAGGACACACACAGATACACACACAGTTGTTTTGAATTTACTGCATTGATGCAATCACTGGAGAAGCTCATTCAAGTTTAAATATATCTGTCGACATAAAACAAGCATGAGTGTGATTGTGTGTGTGTACCAGGAAAGGAAGACCAGCAGTGCAGGTTAATATCTCCGGTCTTCAGTTGGCCTTTGTAGTCAAACACCATGGTATTGACCCAAGCTATAGGGTAGTGCTAGATCACAGAGAGAGAAAAATTGCAAAATTAATTATTAATCAATGATACTGTGAAGAAGGTGTAAATTTGGAAACTGAAGCAACTGTATTACTTTTCAGGGCCCTTACTTTACCAACTTCAAACTGCAGACGGTGTAGGTTAGTGTATGAGCCTGTCTCTTACCACTTTCCCTGCTTTGCGGATGGTCTGGTACTTGTTGATGTGAGGATTTTTGGTGGACTTCTGCTTCTTGACCTTATCCATGACGGCGTAGATGGCGAAGCAGAGGCGGGTCATGCGTGGCAGGTCAGACACGGACATGTCAAACTCCAGCGTGCTTTCTTTCCACGTGTGGTCCGAACGTCCACTGCTCTCATTGCTCACCGCCGGCTTGCACAACAGCTCTGTGCCGTGGAAGAGCCCCGCCCTCACCTGGACCTGAGTGAGTAGGATGGGTAGCAGTGGTATAGCACCATTTATATGGTGTTAAATCTGATATTCATTCACAAGGTAGCCTGCTTCAACTTTTCAGACAGAACTCTTTATTGAGAAATACGTTTGGGTACCAGAAATGAAGTCCAACTCGCTTTGAGTCTGAGCATCATAAAACACAACATGCAGTTCAGAAATCTTTCATGACATCTTTACATTACCTAACTGACTGACAATGTCAGTGAGTTACTGCTGTCAGTGTGAAACTTGTGGGAGACACGGCAAAACTGTGCTTGCAGGCTTTGTGTGTGCAGAGACATATTAACAGGAACATAAATTACTGTATCATGAATGTGGACAGAAGAGGAGTATACCTTGGCAGTCTCCTCTGCATTCACCTTGCTGGCATTCACTAGGACTATCTTAAACGGGCTAGACACGTCCCACACACACGTCTGTACTTGCTGAAGAGAGAAAGAGAGAGGAAAAAAAGACACTTGCAATGAGTGGGCAGTATTAGCATAATGTAGAGTAAAAATATGTACTCCAACGCGCCGCTTCTTCACACCCACCAGCCCCACACACACACACACACACACACACACACACACACACACACACACACACACACACACACACAACAATGTGGGAGGTCAGGCAGGTCATTGTGATGTCAAGCCAAGTGGATTTGCGAGGGTCAGCAGTCAGCAGGACAAACAGCATCACATGACACCTAGAGACTATGAACATGACTAACTAGCACACTTCCTGTGGTTTGCTGCCTCTCTCTTTGTGTGTGGATATGTGTGCTAATGTGTTTAAATACTCATGTGAGTGTGTGTAATTTGCCTCTTGTCTGACATGACACTATATTTGTGTCTTCCTCAACTGTTATAGGAGGCAGAAACAAGAGCTCCATATACTGTATCATCACAAAAAGACCTCGTCCTTCTGTTCCCTTCTCTTGCTTTGTTTAGACCAACTATCAGTCAGGTTCCCTACAGCACAACAGCAGAGCATCCAATAACAGGTTATTTTCCTGAAAATAAATCTCTCTTCCTGTCACAGACAACCATACTTCTACAGGCGCTTAGTAGTGTCTGAGCAGAATCCTCTCTTTCAACTTTCACCACTGGTTTATTTAAATAGCACTTTTCAAAAACACAATTATCAAGTACAGATCAATAAGAAAATCAGATAAGATTAGGATGGTCAAGATGCCAAAATAGGCAAAAAAAAATGATAGAAAAGCTTCTTGAAAATGGGGATTTTGAAGAAAAAAAATACCATACATGTATGTGGCCCTGGTCTCCTCGGGTTATTTATAGAGGGGTCTAGGAATTTTAACAGCAGAGGCTCTTTCATCCTTGTGTCTACAGAGAGATCTTGGCACAAAACCATCAGAGCATCTCAGAAATAGAAGGCAACAGAAAGTTAGCGATATAACTTAGAGCAAGGCCTATCTTGGCTGAAAGGTTATCAGTAAAATGTTCTAAACGGTTCTATGATCGATAGGAAAGTCATTCCCATGATGCCACAACCGGTGACACATGATCTTGTTTCTTAATTTCAGTTAACTCTCTGACAGGTGATTTTGAGAGAGCTGTAAACACAGGAGATACTCATCAGAAAAAGCGGGGTATTACAGTTGTCTAGTCAGGATGTGGACAGAAAAAGGTGTCCTCTGAAATATTTCTGTGTTGATGAAAACAAGATTGCAAGAGGGGCTTACAAAAAGTAACCGATTAGTCAATCAAAAGAAAATTACCTGCCAACAATTTTGATAATATGATAATGGTTTTCAGTCAAAAGCAATAAAACCGCACAGCATCCCCGCTGCTAATGGGTACAGCGCATACCACATAACTGCATCCATGGTTTGATTCCTGGCTACGGACCGGCATTGCATGTCACATCCCTCTCTCTACCCACATTTCCTGTCTCCCTCTACACTCTGACTTTCAAATAAAGGCAAAAACAACAAACAAAAAATTATCTTATCCTGAATCCATCTTCTTGAAAGGTCAGTATTTGCTGGTTTTCTTACTCTGCTAGTATAGAAAAAAATTGAATAAGTTTGCCTTTTGGACTGTAGGTCCAACACTATAATAAATGACCTTGGGAAATTGTGATTGGTTATTTTTCACAATTTTTGGACATATTGAAGATAAAGGAACTACGCAATTAATTGAGAAAATAATCAGCAGACAAATCAATAATGAAAAATAATGATCAGTTTCAGCCCTAAGAACCCTGAATCATGATTTATGATAAATAAATCATGATGCACAATGATTGTGACACTTTGTAATTGCTTTAGTTATATTGTCCGGTGAGTACATATGTAGTCATCAAAAAAATGTGGAACTGAGGTAAAATTGGTGGCAGTTTTTTACTTTAAACCAACACAAATATTCAATAATAAGGTTGGGGACAGTGAGAACAAGTTATGATATATTTGTTCTAACCCTGTTGTGATTATATGTAATAAATACAAGATGGTTATTTTTCATATGGCGACTCACACCTGTAATATTTACCGACTATCCAGACCACACATCACCGGGGCATCGACAGTCAGCATGTCATCGGTAAATTAGAACCCCAGGTGACTCTCTAATGAAGGCCAAGGATGGCTATGTTTTCCTGACAACGTGGCAAATGCTGGCAGGACAGTTCAGGCTTGCCCCGGTGAACTCTGAACACTGCCTCATAAAAGACAGGTGGCAGCTGCCAAGTACATGTTTACTTGGTAAACCTCCACACCTGCCTCATTCAGTACAGATCAATCAAACTGTGAAGCTTTTACTATTTCAGCGAAACAAGAACACTGTTGAGTAAACACTGGTAGATATTAAGTGACTGTTCTCTAGAGTACTTGAGAACATTTTGATATGTGCATCCCACCCTCAGTTTTAATCCTAGTGATGTGAAACAATCACTGGCCAAATTTGCACACTCGAGTTCAGATATATCAGTGACCGACAATGATTAGAACATGCTAAAAACAGTATGTGTAGAGAATTCCAGGAAGTGGAAATGGATACATTTGTCTGATTTGACTTGAGCCGCATAAGACACAAAACAGTCAGTTGAGATGATGCTGAACAGAAAAAACCCACCACAACACAGAATTGAGAT
This sequence comes from Xiphias gladius, assembly GCF_016859285.1. Classification (NCBI taxonomy): domain Eukaryota; kingdom Metazoa; phylum Chordata; class Actinopteri; order Istiophoriformes; family Xiphiidae; genus Xiphias; species Xiphias gladius. The sequence goes on along the minus strand of NC_053406.1, from coordinate 6,138,726 downwards.
GCACATTAATTCATGCAGCCACACACATGTTACTGGACTAACCGTGGGGACCCTTCGCTTGGGAGGTAGTGGTAAAGGTGGGTTGGAGGACTTGCGGCTAACCACAGCTCCAATGGTAGAGATTTCCTTGTCAAACAGGGCTTTGACGGTGCTGGTGTGGACCAGGGTGAGGTGTGGAGACTCCTTGGCTTGCATGCATGTGCGGATATACTGCAAACAAGACAGGACAGGAATGCTTTTTAGCTATGTGCATATTTTAGCCCTTTCTAACACAAAAAAAAGCTAAATGCCCTGTTTGTAGTTGTGCTGTATGTTTAAGTTGAACTTACATTTTTTTCCACTTAAAACAAGTGTCTGAAATGTGAGGAACAAACATTCACAGTAAAGTGGGCATATGAATTGTTGTATTAGAAATAAAAGTAGAACTGCTTTCAAGAAGAATCAGCTAAGTACATTTAGGACAGAGAAATAAACAAACCATAACAAATAAAAGTTATGCACAGTTTGTCAGCAGACTTGATCAATTAAGATGCAAGGCTGCACATGGACAAAAACTGATCCGGTTTCCAATACCTTGGTATTATGTTTATAATTTAAATCACTCTTAAAAGAAAGTCATGTAACCAACCAAACTTAGCAAGTCAAAATTCAGACACAGAAAGATTTACCTATTGAGGCTCCACACATAACGCTGCGTTTGTATAGATACAACTATCAAGCCTATTGAATCCACGGACAAACACACTCTCAAGTTATTGGGCTTTGAGTTGTGAAAATCTCAAATGACATGATAATCGTCGCCATTTTAATTTCACAGAAATCCAAGAGCAACAGGGACTCCTATACCTACCGTGAGATAAGACATTCACCCACAAATGAGAGGCAGTATTGGTGAAGCAAACAGTGAGGGCATCTTACGGAAAGACCACACTATGAAATACATTATTCTTCTCGCTTATCATTCTTCCTCCCCTCGATCAGAATCTGGGCTTAAAAAAACCATCAGATTTGTCACAGTAACGGTTGCCACTGAATGTCTTCCTTTTCTGTATGCCAATGTTAACTTGTACATATAACTTGAGTTTGAGCTCTGCCTTGTATGGTTATTCTTAAGCCTCTTTAAATTGTTTTTTTCAACAGCTCTTTCCATCACTCCATCACGGGGATGCAACTGAAAACTAGCCAGATAACTCCTACTTTTACATTTATAGTTTTTGAGATACACGTTTTGATTTTCTAAAACAATGAAAGAAAATAAAAATCAATTAATGTTGATATGGCAAGAACAATGATGGACTTACTGTGGTCAATTAAATTGCAAAGACTATTTTAAAAAAATAATAAAGTAAGAGCAACGATTGGGCACAAGCTGAACCAGCAAAGTTGTTTTTATGTGCCTGGTGTACATGTAGTCATAATGTTTTTTTTGAAAAAGCACATTGCCTTTGAAGAGGTCTCTCTCTACTATATCTGGTACAGGACACGATATTGATACACGCGGTGACACATCTAACTCAAGATTTGAGTCCACCAGTCACTGATAAGACACTAGTCCACCGTGTCGCCACTGACCTTGTACTGAATGAGGGGGTGGTCTCCACAGAGGAACTCCAGACACTGGCTGAGCCTCAGTATGTATTGACCCCTCCACGCCTCCTCCTCGGGTCCATGGGTGGTCAGCCACTTCCTCACGGCCAGCTCCATCAGCTCTGCTGGGGTGCAGGATGATGGCACCTTTAGACTGGCTGAGTCCTGCAAGACGAGAAACGAAAACAGAGACACAGAGACTGAGTCAAGTGTTTAATTTTTATTTTTTTTCAAGTGTTTAAACTCAGACCGTAACCTTTGTGAATTAATAGCTAAGCAGAGAAGTGTTTCTAAAAATGAGTTTTTATGGGTATTTTTTTTGTCAAATCATGACTAAAAGATGTTAAAACAGCACAAGAAACATAAGAATGTACAGACTCCTGACCTGCTGGAGGCCTTGCTGCTGGATCATATAAGGTAGTGAGGAAGAATGTTAAGATAGTGATGTTCTCCACCACTTTTTGCATACAGACGTACACAATTGTTTATACACATAAAAGATGAGATAAATGGAGAAAAGGAAAGAGAAAATAAGAGATTGATTGACATGAACAGACAGGGCTTAACATACAATCCCATGATACTCACACCTCATACATCTCAAAACCCCCTCTCCGATTAGACATGTGTGCAAGCGGTACACAGTCACTGAGTTCATATACACATGATCACTTGGACACGCGAATGTTCACGGCTGAATGAAGTCCTACTGCAACAGACTGTGTACTAAATACGTGAAAATGTATGCGAGTCCTCCAGTAATTAGCAAAGCCGGGCTAATATGCCATGAGTGCCACACTGGGGCTGGCTGCTTCATCCTATTTATAGCACAGCACTGACCTGATACGTGAGACGGAGTTATACATTTCCTGGACGTTTGATAAAAAATGTCGTCCATTAATAATTAACCAAAAAAAAAAAAAAAAAAAAAAAAAAAGTCATGGTTACATTATGGTGGAACTACAAAACCAAAAGCACTGCGCTATCCTGAAAGTGCTTTAGCATTTACAACATTTCTCTTAACTGTGGGAACATTATTTTAAAGTTGAAGTTAGATAAGATTTGGATTTTAATGAAGTGAGGGTATATGAGAACAAGACCGAGGTAGCCCCTAAATAGACCTAATGATATCACTAAAAGTCAGGTTCACACTGAACCTTCGTCATATTCACTTTACAACAATAAACGACACCACCACACTTCCTGTCTGTAATGCGGCTTATTGTGTCTGGCCTTGCAAATAAGACTTCCTGCTAAGGTCCACCTGAGCGCAGTGGCACAGATGGCCTGTTTTTGTCTATGTGCATTTGTGTGTCTGTGATGTTGATCAAAGCTGATATACAAGAGTCTGGAAGGACACGGCCATCTGTTTTATGATTAAATAATATTATTTCTAAAGCCGAAGCGAAGAAACAAAGACAGAGGGAAGGAGCGTTCAGAGAAGGAGAGGAAAAGAGAGGCTCATTTTAATCAGCATTTTGGTCCCTTGAGCTGTCATACTAATGCATGTGTGTGTGTGTGTGTCCGGGAGAATGGCATAATTTCCCTGATGGTTTTGACCCACTTCGTTTTGTCACATGACTTGCTATTTGGGCTCAGTCACGTGACTTTTGTGGAGCTGCCAACTGTGAGCAGAAAAAGAGGCTGAGCTATGGTACATGTGCCTGCACTGTCGGAGTCACATGGCTACTTTTGCTACTCTAACAAGATGGTCTTGTCTGCTGTAGTGGTGCAGGAAGCCACGCTCATTATGTATGCAAAGATGTTGTACAGGCACCACTCTATGGGTTTGGGTAATGGGTTTGTTACTATACCAGCTGCATAGCATTTCAAACAATTATGCCTTAGTGAGGAGGGTAATTATAATAATGATTGTTTTGTCTCCTCTAGTTACATTAGAAAAATCATTACAAAAATGAACAAGTACATCAATTAGCCATTGTATTGTTTGTAGCTCATATCTATCTATCAAGAACTACCCAATCCAGCTAGATGAAATCTAAGTGCCCCTTACTATAATATTAAACATGATGTTTGTACAATTTACTGTAAAGAAAATAGATATGACCTCAGCACCCCTTAACCGTCAAAGAAGGTATAAGGTAATTCAAAATCAAATGTTGTGAAATTTATTAGTTCTCATTATATATTTATTTACTGTATACTATATTATATCCTGTAGAAATGTATATTGCAAGCTAAAATAAAATCAAGGCTATAAAAGAGAGAAATATTCCTGTCTAATTCCCTTAAAACTCAAAGTCCTGGATGTCTGTAATAGTCAGTAGGCCAGTACTTTTCAGATGGCCTTCCAAATACACTACATCGTACCCAGTCTGTGGTAATATTAAAACTAACCAATCAAACTTCATGTCTACATGATTTTGTTTTGATGTGTGTATTGATAAAATAATGATTATTCCATTGAGATAAGTTCTCAGAGAACTGACAACTGGTATGATTGCTACAAGTAAGAAGAGAGACAATATTTTTACTAGATTATCATTATTTTATGATGCTGAACTTTTGTGCAGGCCACCGTTATTGTCCTACTTCCTTTGATTACAGCCAAGAACAAATGTATTGATAGAAATAAAAGAAAAGAAAGGGTCAAGCCACTAGCTATCCATGATTAAATTAAAAAACAAAGGAGAAAGACTTTGTGTTTGAATAGCGTACACTGGTTATGTAAGTAATATTAACTTTGTCGTCTATTGTCAAATGGTAACAGCTTGATTATTTATGGTACAAAATGTAATAAAATTGTTGTGGACACAGCAAACTGAGCTGTTTATTCATACTGGGGGTAGAGAAGTATAAGAAGAAGCAGGTTCACCAGTCCACAATTTGCTCACTGCATTACCGAAAAATAAAATAAAATAAAATAAATAAATGAATAAATAAAAAGGTTTTTGTCTAAATCCTAGATACAAACACAGATCCAGTTTATCTTGGTCTCCACTCACTCTACTACCGCTAAAAACTGTCAGCATTTTCAGCCGTGGGTTACAGATTCTCACCTGAGACTGATCAAAGTGGATAATGACTTTCAGGTCAGCCAACCGGTCAGTGACTCCATCGGTGATGGCTGTCCCAGCCGCGGGCTCCAGCTGTGGGGAGAAGCAGGCCTGCAGCCACTCCGTACATGTCATCATCTGGACTTGCTGCATCCTTTCTTCACTCATACGAAACATCTTACTGCGAAAGTCCTTCACCTCCTGGTCATTGATGGCATCGAGTTCATGGAGACCTAGGGCAGGTTGGTAAAGGACTTTGTCACACTATTGTTATAAAGATTACAGCAATATTTTGTAACAATTTCTCTAATAATGTGCTATGAGAACTCAGTCTAATAAAATAATAGTAATTATGCCTTATGAAACAGGTACGGACCCTAATTAATCTGTGTTTTTTATGTGAACTCAGCAGGAAGCTCAAAGAGCACTTTAAGCACGTTGACACTGCATATTCTAGAATAACATGCGCAGGCTTTAACACTCATGTAAAGTGCACAAACACCTCTGCAACACTTGATACAAGACATTTACACCTAGTAGTAACGAATGTGTTGGTAGGATCTATAACTGCAGTCTCTCTTGGGATTAAAGCATTGGCACTAGTACCAAATGCCAGAGGTATGAACTGCTGTTTGGCTGATCATCCTTTATCTCTCTGCTCCCTGTTGAGCTTTTGCCTCGGTATTTTTATCAAAGGGGTGCTGCACAATACTCTCTTGGTATCGAAAACAACATGTTGACATTTAGAGCCATTTAACATTCATATGACCCTCAGCATTCAAAGAGGGGCTCTGGACCACATTAGCTGCATTGTGTGAGTGTGCAACCCGGTTTGTGTGACTGTATTTCTGGAGGGGATAAAAAACATGGTTGGCCTTGTGAGTGTGTAATAGTTTGTTACTGTGCACTGCACGAGGTCGGTGGGACTATCCAGACGTGCCTGTGGGGTTCCTTTTGAAACACCACTTTACTTTGACAAAGCCTTTAAAAGATCATGTCAGGCCAAAGTGGAGCCAGGAGGGAAGAATATCAATATCGTCTGAGTCTCCTTCAATTAAACTCAGAGACCTTTCTCTCCCTCTTTGCCTTTCTTCCTCTGAAGAGGTCTGCTGTAACCGAAGGACTTCCATAATCCTGGATTTGTCTGTCAGAGGAGGGTTGAACCAGTGCCCCAAGTCTATTTCCTGCGCTTTACACACGTAACTACAATGATTGTGTATTTCTACTCCGAATGCTTCCCAAACGTGGGTGACCTCAATACTGTGAACCTGAACACCTCCTGTGTAGACGCACATGGAGCCCAGGAGCTGCTGCTGCTGCTGCTCCGCTAATGTGCTGCTCACGCTACACCTTCTGTGTAGACATGGTGATAGTCAGCAAGGGGAAGTAGTTGGTTCTTTACAAGTGTGTGTTTTTATGTATTTGTAACTCCACACACTATAAAAATTAATTCAGTGTGCATGCATCACACTTCATTCAACAATAGCTAGTAGGGCTGCCACACACCATTATTTTCATTATTGATCAATCTGCAGGTTATTCTGTTGATAAGTCAATGAATCATTTTCTCCTTAAAACGTCCCACGGCTCAAGGAGATGTATTTAAATTGCTGACAAAGAAAAGCAACAACAACTGTTCACATTTGAGAAGCTGGACACAACACGTTTAGCATTTTTGCTTGAAAAAGGGATTAAAATGATTTAGCAATTATCAAAACAGTTGATCGATCTATCGATCGACTAATTGGCTAATCACCTATTTGTTGCAGCTGTAATAGCTACTGCATTGCTGGGATGATACTCACATACGATGTTTCTTTATCCTTTTGTGCATTAATGAATATTCTGTCAGTGAATATGAGCTTCAACGAATGTTTAATCACCTCAGAGGACTGGGCTTTTCACAGACCACAGTAGTGATCGATCGATCTCTTCTCTTCTAAAAGACCTAACCTCCACCAGAGATAATACAAAGTGACAGGTGATGGAAGACATGTCAGAAACATGTCCAGTCAATCCTCACGCTTCTTTATCAGACAGCAGGGCCACTGATAGAAGCCAGCTGCAAATGGGCCTCAGGTCTTATGGCTGGGGTGAATGCGCTGAGTAGCAGGGCTACTTAGTATACTGGTGGAGGTGCTTCCGGTTTGTTGTGTGCAGGAAAGATTTACTGTCCCACTTACCAACTCTTAAGTGCTTTTCTTTATTTTAAATGTCAGCAGGGACAGTAAATTAACTAATCAGGGCAGGAGTAATGTTTGTGAGAGCTTACATGATAACCTGCCACTTCCAATGGAGGAAAAGTCTTAAAAGTGATGGTGCCTCACCCTTGCCAATGAGCACGCCGATTTTGGAGTCCAGCAGACGCTCTGCTCGGCCACAGTTGCGCGTCACCAGCTTGAGGACTGGCAGGAAAGGGCGAACGTCGCATAGCCGACGAGTTTCGTCCTCCAGTTCTTCGTGCACGGCAGCCTGGTTGACACACTCGAACATGTGGCTCTCCATCTCGCCCAGGGCGGGAAACAGTGGCAACGTTTGAGCCTGCTTCCATAAGAGCTGGAAGGAAAAAGAAGAACTGGGGTTTCACTATAGTGCTTTTGCACTACAAACCTAAGGGAATGTTTTTATCATCTCCATGAGACCAAGTAAATAAATCAAATTTAGAATATGCGCAACCAGAATAAACAGCATCCCTATTTTTGGCTAGATGGCCATGCTATATATATATATATATATATATATGAAGCTTTCTGACGGTTTTTGACAGGATTTCATAAAGCAAGGCTTACAGCATCCTCTTGACACAAATTCTCCGGGGCATTTGTTCATTGATTTTTAAATGATGCCCTAAAACTAACAAGAATAACATGTCATGCAATGTAATATATTGACGAAAAGTGTATGTTTCATGGTCAAGAACAAACATTACTCATAGCAACATGACATAGCTTCTGGGTGAGCCAATCAGGATGTGAATAATATGTCCACCAGCCAATCGTGGTGTGATTCATGTCACTGTGCCCCCCCAGCATAATCACAGGGTTGGGTGTCAAGTCGTATGTGTGGTTGTCTGAGGTTATGGAGCTTTGCTGTAGCATACTGGAACAGGACACATTTGCCCTTGCAATGGATCTCTTTCTCTTCAGGAACACTCATGATTTTTTTTTAAAAATGTTGATCACATCTCTCCACAAACCACATGCAAAATGCATAGAAGATTTAATTATTTGATTGTGCAATGTTCTCAGAAATTAATTACTTTAATACTCTAACAAAATTATTGCCATTTTTTAAAACTTCACAAGCCAGCAGGCACAACAGTTCACAAATGGAAAACAATGATCTTCAAATGATAACTTTTAGTTCCACAAAACATTTTAAAACAGTTTGCTTTCTTGAAAATCGGATCATGTCTTTATTAGTATGAATGAAACTCGGCCATTCATAAGATCTTTTTGTCTGTTTGATCACTGATAAAGATTCTTTGCCTAAACTAATACCTTTCCTGGCTTCCTCATATTTGTCCTCTCTATCATTTACTAGAAAAGGCTCAGAAGAGACTCCCTGTCTTCTCTCTCTTTCTTGCTTCAGTGACATATAATTTGTCAGGGCTTTCCGCTGTTTCTGCTCATGCTTCCCTCAGGGAATGAAGATCTCTCACGTGTCCATGCCCACAGACATCATTTATGCATGCACACCCACGTATACATTTAGTCCAATGAACTTAAAAGACCTAGACTTGGGGCATAAACCTCTCTCACTATATAATTCCATGAAAAATAAACAAAAACATTATCGCTAAAAGCCAATATTTGTGAATGTCAGACAAAGTGAAACCAGCCTGTATCTTTGGTCACATTACAGGGCTGATGAAGTCAGAAGTGATTTTGAGAAAATACCAGACATCACCTTATATACAAGACCTATTCAGAGCGACCTCCTCCTTTAAGAGTGCTGCCTGGGGAAGTCTTTTTTGAGATTGCGTGCGAATATCATACGCTGAGTAACCAGAAAAATAGAAATGCTCTACATTGTAACGCAATCCAATACAAACAGCCTTGGATAGTGAAAGTTGTTGTGTATTCAGCTCAGGACCAAGTTTTGAGGCTTTTTGAGGCTTTTTGCGAGGTGATGTTGTATTGCATCACATTATATTGTAAATTTGATTCTAATATTTGTGTTTGTCTGTCTATGTAAATATATGTAAATACTGTAATTTATGTAATGTAAATACAATGCAATTATAAACCCCACCACCATGAAGGTCAGCCTCAAAGTAAGCCTCAAGTAAGGCAGTTGTTATCACTGTGAATCATACAGGTGTTTCTGTTGTTCTGGTTACTCTGTAGTTGAAACAAATACTTAAAATCACATCATGGGGGCTGCTGTTTCCCTCCACACACATAAAGAGTAAAATGATTAAGTCAGAAGCCTTCAGACTAACACACACTTTGTGACACTTTGTAAACAATACAAGTAATTTTCTCAACTTCTGAGAAAGACCCATCAAGTCTGTGACTTCTGACCTCCACTTCACAATATTATTATTCGCAGCAGTCATGCATGATGTCATGAGCTATTTGCTTGCTGACAGCAAAAGCTACTCGCAAACAAAAAACACCCAGCCAGCCACAAGAGCCACCTCTGTCAAAACAGGCATTAGATAATGTCTAACGGACTGGCTGTGTGACTATGTGTGTATGTGGGCTCTAGACTGTTTTTCCTTATTAGAACAATAGGCCTAGACGCATGTAAGGACAATAATGTAACTTAAGGACACAAAACAAGCAACAATAAATTCATTTAAACTCCTTGAAGTGTGTTGAAAAGTTGAATTTATTAGAATCTATTCTGTTGTTTTGCACAACACAGCTGAAATTTAGCTCATTAAGCTAGCCCTCTCAGCAGCAACATATTTCTTTAATACTTGGAAATCCCATTTTAGCCCAGACTCGCGCTCTCATCCACCCAGTGCCACTCACCAGTTTGATGTGCTGAATGGTGGCCTCGCGCGGAACATCCATCTGGATGTAGATACCGGTGGGCAGCAGAAAGTCCACAGTGATCTGGTCCGGAGCGTGTCCGGCCAGGGGCGAGTGGGCTGCCCATATGTCCAGGAGGTCTGTCATGGCAGGAGGCATGGCAAGGGGCACCACACACCACCTCAACCATAAGGACCTGGAGGGATAGAGGAGAGAGACAATTTTAGACTGAGCTTCATGGTTTTAATGAGTTTAAAACTGTAAAATTTTAAGATGAACAAGTTTATTGAAAGATACTTTATTTTCCATTTATTCAGATATATTTGTTCTCAACAGGTCATTCTGTTAAATGAAGGTTGCAGTAGTGGGACAAATACAAATCAGCCTTTAAAAACATAATCACAGAGGAGAAAATGATAGCTGAGGTTAGAGAGCTGGCAAAACTTCAGAACTAACAGAAAACAGATTATATTAAGAGTCGTCCATCTTCTTAACATACAATGGACCCAACCGACATAAAGGCAAACATGCCTCATGTGAACATGTTAGAATCCCATGTTCTCATGACTGACAACACTTTCCTGGAAACCTTGCAACTCAGGGTGGTATTCCAGAAAGGCATTAGCCCATTTGTCAAAGCTAACACACTTATTAAGGATCATTTGAGCCTGATTTAAACATTGAAGATATCTGCGCATGCACAAGTTTAAGTCACAGACCTGAGACGTCAAACACAGTGCACATCAATTCATAGCGGGACAGAAGGAAGTCGTTTAAAAAGCAGACATATTAAAGGCTTTTCCACGAATTAAAGACAAATAAAATTATGACTATGCATACCTCGGTCTACAACCACTATAAACCTTATCAGTAACTAGTCAAAAGAGTAAAAACGGATCATTTCACAAAGCTCAAAAAACACTGGGTTCATCTTGTAAAGTTTCACCTTTTGATGCTGTTCAAACAATCCCGTAATATGAATATGCATCTTAACCTTTCAAGCTATATTAAAACCGCCATTGTGCCTTTTCCTATAATCCTTTTCATTAACAACAAGCTGACGACAGATGATTCAGTGTCACTGTGTCCCCGTGGGGGCAGCACTGTGCTGAGTCCAGTGGGAGGCCGCTGGCTTTAACTTGGATGAGGGCCAGTGCTCAGAAGAATGCCCACTAAGCAAACAGAACAAAAGGTCAGGCGGCCCTCCCCTCATCTGACAATCTGGTCCCCCCTGGCACAGAACACACACACACACAATGAAAACAGTCACACTTATAGATGAATAATACATGCATAAAAGTTCACGGAAATACATATGCACCATGCACGTCGTCCCTGAACACACGTACAGGCCCCTCACGGAAACACATAGTAGTGCTAAGGTAATTATCAAGAAAGGCAGGAGGGAGTTAGCCTCCGGCCTTACTTACAAAGTTCCTCTCTCTGTGTTCAAAAACACTGGCTGAGAAAGGCAATTTCTGTCAGTGAGAAAAGCAGAAGCCCGAAATAAAAAAATAAAAAAAAGGTTAAGTGCATGCACTGAAAACACTGAAAACACAAAATTCAAGCAACCGACGATTTCAAACAGCCAGAACGCAAACACACGTGGACAAATAAACACATGCATGTTGACTGCAGGGAATTCCACTGAGCTGCAGTAAGTGGCTTCCCAGCTGTTGGTGTAAACAGCCCACAGCCTGGTTTCCATTTGGGCTTGTGCCTGAACCACAGCTGTACAGTCACACCACTTCCACCTGCTTTTTTTCTCTTTACCTAGTTCTTAAGTGGACTAGTACATTAACTCTTCCACTAGGCCACAGGTCCATTTCCATTTGGTGCTGATCCACCCATTAAAAAATGACAGACCTGATTGCCTCTAATGGTCTTTCCCCTTTAAGTTAAGTGCTTGAGCTACCAGCAGATGAGCCGCTGTTATGTCCCGTGCCTGATGGTGCAATATCCGCAGTGCATTTCGAGCCACGATCTCAGCCACTCAACATTATCAGCCATGCAAATGGAAAACAATCTTCTGTGTTCCTGTGTGTTGTTCAAACTGTACATTGCTGTCTGAACATCTTTTAAAAGGACTTTGAAGTTACTAAATGCGATAAAAGGATGATGCACACAAAATCAGTTAAACACATTATACCAAAAAGGAATGTTTATATATGAAATAATGCCTACATACACAGGACAATGTTTTACTCACTGACACAGACACACACACACTTCCTGACAGCAAAGAGGGCATACACAACAACACAGCCATTCAAATAAACAGTTAAAGGTCAGACAATAGTGAGTTTCTAATGTCACAAAGGTGCACAGTTACACACATGAAAAGCAACATGACACCCCTCATGTCTGTCTGATGCAGTGACAACACTGGGTGGTCAGGGATGGATGAACAAATACATGTGCATGCACGTCTACGCATATGAACACTAGTCTCAATAATTATAGGCTTCAAGAATGTGTCTTCACGCCAGACAGCTTGAACAGTGTCTCATTCTGCCGTGATGCCGACACACTCGGCCTCTCTCTCTCGCTGTGTCACTTACACGCGCTTGCACACGCATACTGCATATACACACACACAGGTGAGCAGGGTTATTGAGGTTGCGGTGGCAGACAGCCAAAGGTCTGCCGGGAGGTCAGGTTTCAGCGGAAGGATCAGAGGAGAACAAGTGGGTTTGCAAGATCAGGGGGGAGAGAGAGAGAGTTTCATGTGACAACAAACAGCCGAGCCTGAAGGGATCTGTCCAGTTAGCCAACATTAGTAGAAGTAAACGATGTATAACTATGTAGCCTCTGTTCCACAGCTCCCCAGGCACGCTTTGATGACCGTTTGTGTTTCAAATTGCAGAGATACGATCCTACTTATATGTGCATTGTCTATTTTTTTTTTTTTTTTTGCAAACCAGGGCAGATTCTGCGTTATGTAACAGTTACAAAACAACCGGTTTCAATGCAATAACTGCAATTTTGTGTTTTTAATGTTCTTTATGCAGGAGACTCACTGCTGAGTGAATCTGAGAATTTGAGTGTCACGAACTCAAATAAAGCTGCCGGGGTTGAAAAGAGAACTATCTCTGTTCACATCTTTTAATCTTGTTTGATCAAATACGTGCAAATGCACTAGATAGGGGTGTGTGCGTAAATCAAAGGAGAGCTGGTAGATCAGAGGAAAGCATGACAGAGACAAACTAGTCTACTATAACTAAACCAGCCACAAAAATCGTACCTCAAATAATACAGATGAAGCAAATGGTTGCTTGTAGTGGAAGTAGTTTCTCTGAACCAATGACAGTGACATGTTGTTAAGGCTTTCATGCCCAGATGCATTGATGGTTATTTAAACACTGGTGTTACTCAGCACTCTCTTTCTAAAGCTCTCTCTGTCTGACAGTAAGAGGCCTGTGAGGCTCTTTACAATGGAGTGTGTGTCCACGTGTCTGTGTGTGTGACTGATTGAAAAAGAACAGCTAACATAATGTAAATGGTATGTGTGTGTGTGTGCGTGTGTGTGTGAGAAAAAGGCCATGCCTGGTGATTAAGAGTCCTGTGACACATTTTCCTCCCCACTGTGCTAAAAATAAAGTTGACAAAGAGGATCTAAGACCTCTTCACCTCTCCACTACAACCACTGTACTCCTGTAAATGAGTATGGAGACATACACGCAAGCAATACTGATACTGCCTGAGTCAGCGTTTCCAACTCTGGGCAAGCAGAGTGAGTGAGTGAGTGTGTGTGTTTGTGTCAGTCTGTGCGTGTCAGTGTAGGTGGGATGGTGTATATGCAAAATTAAAATAAGAGACATCTCTCATGGCTTCATCCAGCACATCTTTCTGAATAAAAACACCCAACCAGAAGTGCTTATATATTCATTAGTGCTGAATTTTTTTGTCAATTAACTGATAAGTCGATGGACAGAAGGTCGTTTAACAAGCAGAAATGCCAAGAGATACTTTGGTTACAGCTTCTAAAATTGTTAGGATTTACTACTTTTCTTTGCTTTATATTTTATATTTATTGTAAATTGAATATTTTTGGGTTTTGGACTGTTGGCTGGACCAAACAAAAGCAATTTAAGGAAATTACTTTGGGCTCTGGGATATTTGATGGGTATTTTTGATACTTTTTGGACATTATATAACAAAATGATAAGGGATTAATTATGAAAAAAAAGAAAAAAGAACAGATTAATCAGTAATGAAAACAATCATTAATTACAGCCCTAATTTCATTATTTAATGATATTAAAAATCACAATTCACTTCCTCTGGCATAATAGTGGCACCGCCACATATCTTGTTTCACTTTCAGCCACTAACCACAAAGACACAGAATGAAACAGAGCTTTTGAAGCTGTGATACAACAAAGCTAGATGCTGCAGACTAAACCTTTGACTAACAAGAATCAAGAACACACACTGAAATTTATCCCAACTACAGCCAACAGTCCATTCATTAAGAGTAATGCTTTTTCTCTGAATCCAAATATTACTACAAACACAACTCGTAGATTAGCTCAGGTAACTCACACAGAACAATGTAACTTGTCAGAGTGGTAGAGATGAAAGAACAGTGCTTGTAGCTTAGGGAACAATACACCTACTGTGTTAAAATAGGGCTGAATATTAATGTGTGTTGGCCTGTAGGTTAACAGAAAAGCTGTCAAACTCAACAGTATGCGTTTGTCTGGCAGATGTGCGCATAAGCGGTCAGCTGGGGTATATGTCTGTCTACTGTGGCTTGAGTTCTTGTGTATGTGAGTCACCATTCGAGCGGTACTAGCACCTACTCTGTTGAGGAGTGGATGTAGGTGGCTGGGTCGGTGACTAGACATGTTTGCGTGTGCATGTATGAATGTGTGGTTGTGCAAGATGACTGCAGGACGCTTACATTAGTACTTACGAGTTGCATTCACTTTGAGAAATATGAACCTTTCTTGTACTCATAGCATTTTTTGCCTCGTTCTTCTGCTGCTAGAGCTATTTCTTAATTTCATCTCTTATGAAATCCACCTTGTGATGCTTTGATTTTTACATCTTTGCTGTGTCCTACAACTATTTATTGCTTCAGTGCCCCAGTTCCTCCACAGGGATCAATTTCATCTAATGTTACAAATAAAATCATCACCTTAGTGCTGTTTCCTACAGATAACAAAGAAGCATCATGTTTGGAAACAGAAATGAGGAATGGCCTTGAAACCAAATCCCCTGTAAAATATTCTCACAGCCACCAAATTATCTCAATACATACTGTATCTGAGAGGAAATGTGAACGAAGTGACTGAGTGGGAGCGCATATGAGTGGAAGCGGGTGTGTGGGTGTGTATTTCTGTGCTGGTAAGGTTTGTGTGTGTGAACCAACCGCATCAAGATAGCTAACAGTGCTCCATCACACTAGCCACCTCCAGTGACACAGTGGCAAACACTCACTTCTCAGAGAGGAAGCAATGACAGCAGACAGGAAGTGAGTGACAAACAACCGGAGCAAAAGTCCCCACCAGTCATTCATAAAAAGCTGATCAACAGTGAATCAGAGCCTGAGCTGCTATTCTTATTCTTGAAGAGTTATTTTTGATGGTGTTTACTATGCTCTAGTCAAATGAACATAATCTTATCATCTTGTGTAGAGGAAGATAAAATATCTTTGCATGGCTTGTACGCAGAACAATGTTTGTTTATGTGTATAGAGAGTTAAACAGAATCCATGGCACACACATAACGTGTATCTCTGGGATGTAATGGATTTTTAACATAATTTGTCTATTATGGCAGAAAAAAGGTTAAGAATGTGTGCTAGCATAACACATCTAAAGGCACGTTCAGACTGAAACTCGGTGAAATTTAGAGGTATTGTGACTCCACATAAAGTAAAGATGCAGAGATGTGTGTGGACATAGATGCAAATTTGCCCTGGGGTAGAAAATAATCATGCAAAGATGCATCGAACAAATTGAAAATGTTTCAACCTGAGCAATTAAATTAGTGCTTATACTCTATAACTTCATAAAAATACAGAGACAAGAGTAAAAATAGTGAAACTGGAGGAAAATAACAGCAATGACTGTAGTTCCTTGTGAGTTTTGAGTTCAGTTGGAGCTGTCTCACACACAAACAAAGAGTCTTACTGTACCGAGCACATTCAGTGTGTATGCTGCTATCTAGGTACATCTAATGTCTGTAGAGTCAATAAATAGGCTGTTCTGGGATAATATATAGGGAATTTTAAAGTACAGGAAAACGTTTAACGAATAACGCTAGGTGAAAATTTGTAGAATATGAATGAGGGTGCAAAAAGCTCTCTTCGCCTTCGAATGCTTACTATGCCCCTTCATATCTACATTCATGGGTACCTTTCATTTTCCTTCAGGAATGTTCTTTGTTCTCCTGACTGGGCTCAAGTCTTTGCTGCAGCACATTTCCCGAG
Organism: Xiphias gladius; assembly: GCF_016859285.1. Taxonomy (NCBI): domain Eukaryota; kingdom Metazoa; phylum Chordata; class Actinopteri; order Istiophoriformes; family Xiphiidae; genus Xiphias; species Xiphias gladius. Next base: position 6,122,701 of record NC_053406.1, on the reverse strand, counting down.
TATGTCAGCAATCTCCAGTTCCAGCAGAGGGATGACTCAATCAGCCAGCCTTCCCAACAACCTTACCGTTATTCGGTAGATGACAGACGAGGTCAGTTCCCACGGCATCAATGTGACAATGTGACAATCATGACTTCATCATGGACGAACATCTAACCGTAAATTGAGGAATCTCTGTCTGTATTTTGATTTTCTCGAAAACTGGTCATCCAATCGACTGCAAACTTCATGGGTGTATTGCTGAGGACCCGAGGAAGTGCAGTATTGACAGAAGTTTTTTGGATGAGCAGTTCCCTGGAAAGCTTCAAACACAGGAGAAACTCAACTCTGACGCCTTCTTCCATGCCGTCACCCGGACACTATCAGAGCGAAGCAGGGCAGCTACAAATGAGACCATCTGACCACACACTGCAGCTTGGAAAGGATTCCTAGCAATCAGCACCTACCGAGAGGCACATTTCGAAGGGCACTGCACTAGTGTTGTATAATGGATTACAGCATTATTGTGTTTTCACTGAGGCATTTTGTGCTGAGCAAGAATAAACTTCCTACAGCATTATAGTGAAGGTTATAATTCACTTGCAATCAAAGTGACATTTGTCACATGGCTACTGTGACACTAATCATATCCAATCCATTGTATATAATCACATCATAAGCAAGAAAAGAAAACAACATATGGAATGAAAGTTACATCATTCTACTTTAATAGCCTTGTCTGAAAATATCATGTGACAATTGTACACTAACCATTCAGAGTACCTCTATCAGCGATATTATGATGACTCACTCTGCCAGATAGATTTTGACAGTGCAAGTGTGCATTTTGACTATATCAAGTTTGAATTTATTTAATTTATACATTAGGGGGTCTAATGTGCGCTCCTTGCCTTCTATTTCTGCATCTGGATCAGGGTGAAAAGGTCATCAGCTGAGTGGAGGAGGGATAGAGCAAGACAGACAGAAGGGGGGTAGGGAGAGGAAGAGCAATGGGAACAGATCGCTGTCCTGCACACCGCAGATTGCATAATCCCCCGAACAATACACACTAATGGCAATAAAGACACATTGTAACAGTGTGTTTAGTTTACGTGAATGACCTGAGATAGTGAGACTAAAGACAAAATCATCATTTTTCATGTTTGGTCTTGATAATTTATACAACTTCAGCGCCTTTGTGTCCTGACAAGACAGAGCCAATATGCATTACTAGAATCATACAACTGGCACATTTTCCCCAAATGTGGTCTTAAATTATTATATTAAGCGACACATCAATTCAGTTAAAATTGCTGCTGCTGCACAACTGTAGATTTACAAAAACTTATCTCACGTATCGTATTAATTCAAGTGAATATCTGCTTCCATAAACCTGTTTAAGTGTCAATGGGGCCATGTAATTCTACAAATAGAACAAACTTTAGAAATGCACTGTATTCAACTGAATGCCAGCTGGGACATATAGTGCTGTGCAAGGGTTTCAGGCACTTAAGCTGTTTAGATTCCATCACACAATACCATCAGGGAGGCATCCCAAATTCATTCTGCAGCATGATGATGACCAACCAACATACAGCCAATGTCATTAAGAACTATCTTCAGAGACAAGAAGAACACGGAGTCCTGCAACAGATGGTCTGGCCCCCACAGAACCCTGACCTCAACATTACTGAGTCAGTCTGGGATTACATGATAGGACAGAAGACACTGAGACCATCCAAGTCCACAGAAGAACTGTGAAAAGTTATCCAAGATGCTGGAACAACCTACCTGCCAAATACCTTGAGAAACTGCGTGCAAATCAAAGGCAAAGGGTGGTGACAGCAAATATTGATTTTTTCTGTTTAATGCAATTTGTACGAGGTTAACTGATATATAAAAACCATTCATGACATTATTTTTGAAAGCATCATATATACTACTATATAAATTGTATTTAGTGTCTGTATGTGGTCTAGGGCAAATCCACTGAGGCAATAATGTGTTTTTACATCTATCGTGAAGTGTTTTTGCACATTAATGTATCAAACAAATTTGTCTATAGTATTTGCTTTAGTAGTAGTGCCTCTCACAACTGACGGAAAGCACCTGCAGTGTCATCACAGACTGGGTTGTGGACAGAACATGGTTGTGATAGTGCCTTCAACAGTGCACCGAAATGCAAAAAAAAAAAACACGATAATTCACCACTTTTGAAAAGAGAGCAAAGACACATTCAATTTTTAAATCAGTTGCCTAGCAACTAAGGTATATTCTCTTGAGATAAACCACTTGAACACCAAGCATATTACGCACCAGACTTCCCATGCTGAAAACATGATCTCACAAGTTCCACTTACAGGCAGTATCACACGGTCCTGCCCATAACGCCCTGCCTACACTGAACTGTGTCATGCATGAGCGCATGAGACCACGAGCAAGTGTGTGTAGTAGTAACAGCAGAATAATGTCATTTCCACTAGGGGTGGGTCATAAGGATAAAAATCTGCTATCATGGTATAAACACTCAGTTGCAAGTTTATTAGGTAAACCTAACTGAAACTAATGCAGTCTAATACCACAGTTCTGCTCTAAATCCTACCTTCATGATGGTTATAAATTTCAGTTTTGTTGAAACTGTTTTAGAGAGTCGTTGATTCAACTTAATGGTCATTTTGGAGGATGTATTTGGTACTGTTGAACTGTATTGTGTTATACTGAGAGGTGTTTCTATTATTTTGTCCACCCCATTTACCTCACTGAAAGTGAGAGATAAATAACACCTCTCCAAAACAGTTTCAACATAAACTGAACATTATAACCTTCATGAAGGCAGAATCTATTGCAGAGCTGTTCCTCATAAACTGGCAACTGAGTGTTTATTTTTGTATGTCTGCTGGCAATGGCCTACTACAACCAGAAACATTAAAAGGAATCATTACCTTAATAGAAAAGGTTAAGCAGAATCTCTACTGTTTGACAAAATTTGACCTGGTGAAAAGCAATCATGGCTTAAAATCATACTTGATATTCAACAAAGAAGGGAATGGAATATGGTGTGTTGACTCAGACTTCTTTCAGCTGAATTTTCCTAACACTCTTGTTGATGTACTGTATGCATGCTCCTCTGCCTTTATAGCTCTCTCTCACACACGCAACAACATGTACATATGAGCCAATCAACCAACAGTCATCAGGCAATAAATTGGCAGATGCTGTATTGCCGGAGGGCAGTTAAAATACATTATTAATATATATACTGCAAAATGCAATGGGCAAGTAAAACGATTAGTATTATGAACTTGTGATCACCTTTGTTGATATTTCAAGAGTAATATGATATGATATGAACTGTGTATGTTCATCTTATTAGCTTCCATCTCTGTGTATGGGAGGAGTGGGATGAAAGGGTGGTGCTCGGGAAGCAAATCACTTGTGTAAGTGTGATTTTCCACAGAACTTCACCACACAGACGCAAGACAAGTGGGGAGAAGCACACAGGCTACAAACGAGAGACAAACACAAGCAGGACTAATGTAGATCTCTATCCATGACTCAACTGTCAGACTTTTCACACTTCCCGCAGAGATGAGAAAGAAAACGGGGGGGGGGGGGGGATTCAAGATTAGTGGAGAGGAAGTCTGTCATGAAGAAGGAAAGACGTTGACAGCCTTCAAAACGAGAACAAGGGAAACAAATGAGACAATGATGTCATAATCCTACAGGTGAAGTATGAATGGGAGTTCATGATAACATCAGAAGAAGAGGGACAACAGGGTAATGTGTGATAGATAGTGAGAGAGAGAGAGAGAGAGAGAGAGATAAGAGAAGGCGAGAGATGGAAAGGCAAAGTGTGATACAATGTGTGACTGTAGTGGGTGGACCCAACTGGGCTGGGTGTCCACAATAAGCCTCTGTTTTTGGCAAATGTGTATGTGCGTGCCAGTGAGGACAGTCCCGTGCCCTGCACAAACACTGCCCTTGTGCTGCCCTTGCCCCCATCAACCCTCACAACCAACCCCCCTCCTCCTTAAAACATTTCTCTCTCTCTCACAGACACACACAAAGCCCTATCAGCTTGGCCTCAAAAAACACTGAGCTTTAGTAAAAACACAGGCTGGAGGGAGCAATAGGGTCACATGGTGCTGGTCACAAAGCCCCCCCCCCACAGTAAACAAGTACATTTGCATGATTTATTGAACAGGTATTTTGCAGTGTTGGATCTGTAGCTTGAGGTGGCTTAATCACACAGTGTAGCTTCGATACACTGACACATAAGACTACAACAGGCAGTGCCTGAGAACATGTAAATAAGCAGCTTTTTTAGTCTGATTAAAGTCCATACTACTGTAAACATACACGAGCTATTCTAACAGACATGCAAGCAAAGAGACATCTTCAGCACCCAAACATAGCTGTTTACCATACCTTTACTGAAAAGCTAAAGACTATGCAAACTCCTACCACAACCACATATCATTATTCAAAGCAAGCTCTGATACACCCACACCACAGACACAAGGAAGTCTACATATACGCAAAGTTTGCCATGTAATCTGATTCTGTGAAACAGGATATGAAGAAATTCAATGCAGGCATATCCACACACAGACTACTAATTTCTTCTTCGCTGCATTGTCCGCTCTTGACAATGAATCAAACACAGTTAAGGCAGTTTCTTGGAAGATTTTTTACAAAAATTAATCCTACTCTTCTATAAATACACTTGATGTCATCAAAACAAGAACTGCTCTATTTTGAAAACTATACTAAGGGCTGCTTCTGACTTCCTCCCTTCTTTGCCTCAGAATCCAATGATAGCAGATGATGTGCAGGCTGAGTGGAGGTGGCCGGTATGGTTCTTCCTGTTTTGATGTCAAGTAGGATTGTGTACCAACAGCTGCTCTATGAGGGTGACATAAGGATAGGCCTTTGTTCCACTTGACACAGCAGCTTCATTTTTTGAAAAGGACAGGGGAAGCTTTCCTTGGAAACGCTGATAAAGAGGGAACAACGAACAGCTATCATTAGGGAGTCAACATGTTGCAGACACACTTTTTCTCTCTTGAGATCGATATTTTTCCACTGAAGACAACATTAACCTTTCTTACCACTGTATGTATTTGATTACTGTAAACGAAACTTGTTGCTTTATCACTGTTACCACTTCAATCCCATAATATCAAACAATGTCTCCAACACTGAAAAACTGGTAAAAGCACAGTAAATATTTATCATTATGACTGCAACTAATGATTATTTTCCTTATAAATAAATAAATATTTCAGTCCTAAAAAGGTGTTTTAGTTCAACACATACAAAACTTAACTAAGTTTATCTACAGAATGTGAAGAAATAACAGTTTGGATATTACTTCAAAGACATCTCGGCAACACTATATGTAGACATCTACTGAAGTTAGCATGCTAACCAACTAGCCCCAGGCAGTCCTGTCTGGCCCAAGACCATCCCGTCTTATAATAACACTTTACCACTTTAATAGCTCCTAGCGCCTGATTTATTAACGGAAAAACAGCATGTTGTTAAATCTACCTGGTCTGTAAATCAGTAAATCAGGGGGGAAATCTTTATTTGTATTGCAAAACCGAGGATAAAAACTTACTTACAGAGCAAACTTTCTCTCACCATCTCTCCTCCCTCTGGCAAACAATCCAAAACCCAAAGATATTTATCTTACTATCATAAAAGACTTAAAAAAAAAAAAAAAAAAACTGAAAATTTTCACGTGTGAGAACCTGAAACAAGTGAATTTATTTGGAATTTTTCATTTTAAAAAATTATTCCAAGTAATTAATTTATTATCATTTATAACTGCAGATTCATTTTCTTATGATCAACTAATTCATTAGCTTAATCCATGAGTTGTCAAAGTCTGGCACTGTGGAGCCACCCTCAGACAAAAATCGAGACAACTGTGCACCCCCCCAAAATGTTCAGCCATCCCCCCATGTGGATGGAACATTAACAGCCTCAGTAATGTCAAAAAAATTTTGACAGTGCAACATGTAAAAAGTTAAATATTAATGGATTTTTCACTCCTATTATTTTTCGATGTCAAGTGGTTGATAATCATGCGCTAAGTTTTGGAACTACAGCTCCCATAATGCCTTGCAGTATGTTGCTATCGATTCATTTAGTTACTCTGTAGGCTGAACCTCATATTTTTAGTATATATTTGTTTATATTTTGGCAAAGTAGCACCATTAAAGGAATGCCAAATAAGATATTAGCAGTTCATCTTTACAATGTACCCATGGATGAACAGACACCCATCACCGGATTACTTTGACACTGAGGAAAACTGAAAATCATCATAGTTCTTGGGCTAATTCTGGAGTTATAAGGACTTTTTTTTTTTCTAAGCAGATTTATGGGCGTTTTATTTGATTCAGATCATAGATCACGATCCTTGGAAAGTGTAAGTCACACTGAATCTAAAAATATGCGTATGATGCCTCTGAGTTCAGATTTGACTGAGATATTACGCTGAAAAGTACAATTCAGCAATATCACATGAGAGAGAGTGCTGCAGGCCCGTGCCTACTACCGACTCACAGCCGTGCTGATATTCAGGACAACAGCACGACCTCAAGTGTGATATTGCTTTTATACAGAAGTTCTACAAGCACCTTTTATTTTTTAAAAGTAATAAGCGACAACAGATTATGATTTGTTTGATTATTTAATACAAATAGTGCTGAAACTGGACCGCTGTCAAGCTACACATAAACATTGTCCTGTACACTAGCTTGCTGGTTACTTTGTGTAAGTCTACATGTTACCGCAGGCCAGCTACTTTGTATCATGTACATTTATCTGTATGTTTCCATTTAATGTGCAACCAGTGAAATAAGAGTCTGCTGACGGTTGCTTTGGAGGCACGTGTGATTCCAATGAGTCAAGAGCTTGATCAGACAGTATGTTGCTCCATCATTTCCTGCTCTCCATGGTCGGTCTCCAGTAAGTTTTTAGCGAGCTTTCAGACCTGCAGGACTAACAAGTTTTTTGTTTATTTTGTACGTCCAGCGACTCATTATAAATCACAATTCAAACTGTAGTCTCTGTATGTTTATATAAAACATCTCACCTATACCGACTCACTGCCATGATCTCCCTCGCAGAGTCCAGCATTCATACAGTTTCTGTATGGAAGTGGCTCTCAGGCTGTGTTTGGTGTAAGACTTAAGTGTCCTTGCCTCTTTGCACATCCTGGGTAACATCTGTGACAGCTGGTTTACTAAAAGGGGAACCACGGTATACCAGAGGCTGTCTGTTGCAGCTGTTGCCCTCCTGAGCTGCAGACAGGGGGCTTTTTTCACTGGATGGAATTTTGCTCAGGTATTTTTTGAGTGATGCTACTGGGCAGAGGGATTTCCTGGCTCCTCAACCATAGCACCCCCTCGATTTTCTCTCTCTCTCTCCAGTAGGTCTTGATGATTTTTTGTTTCTTCGTTGAATGCCATGTTGAATTACTCTGCTCCATTCGAGTCAGGTTTGAGATCCTGATTACCCTCTTTGCTCCTGCTTCCAAAGTGCAACTGAATACCGTACCCGACCTTGTTCAGTAAAACTCTTGGATTGTCTGGACATAGTGTTGCAGAATATTTTAAGAGGCACTGGTCTTCCGGTGAAATCGGGGGGTGATTTTGTTGGATAACCGGAGGCCTGTTGATATAACAGTTTAAAAAAGCCTGAAGCCCAAGGTAGCTGCTGTTTCTGTAGCGCCCCACTTTAATTGTCCGGATGGATCCTGAAATCTTCCCCAAGTGGTTTGCCTTACAGTGTTAGCTTAATTTTTGCTCTTCTCTAATTTGTCTAGGTCATCTGATGTCATGAGCACACCTTGTGGTTTGCACTAAAGTATCCAGGCTTCTTTCCTTCCCTTCATTCTCTTCTGATGACTATTCATAATTTAACTCAAATGTTATTTGTGGAAATATGTTCACTTTTGCAATGCAAAGTTTGTTAAAATCTAAGACAAATAATCTGTTAAGGTAATTAATGGTTATTAGAACACCAGTAAAGCAGAGTGATACGTGTAGTTAAAAGTCCGGGTGATGTTTTTCCTCTATCAGCAGTCATGGAATACCTCGTCCAATCAAATTACTTGGTCGGAACTAACTGTTGTATGATTTTTGATGCAAACTGGGTTAATAAGTGGCTTAAATGGACCCAAAAGTATCTTAATTGCCCCCATAAAAAGGTGTTTGTCAAAGCCAATGCTTCTGAAACTGCTGACTGTGTTGATAAATGGGCCAAAAAAAATGGGCAAAACTATAATTACTAACTTCCTGTTGTTTTTATAACACGAGCATGAACCTGTCTCTTTAATCTCACACAGTATCTTTGTCCCACATCTCTCCCACCACGCACCCCCTGCAACTTGTGCCTTACAGTTTAGTACCCCTGGACTAATTGTTTCAGCCTTATTTGTGATAAGTAGAATGTACTATTTTCAATTTTGGTATTATTTTAACCACAGCGTGGATTTTGAATACCCCTGAGTGAAAAACAAGTTCAGGAAAGAAACAACAGAGCTCATTTGAGATGTTTTTTAAAGGTCACTGAGAGAAGCACAACTCTCTGCCATGAGATTCTTCAAAATTGGGAAGTTTGAAAATAGATTTTAAGAAAATCCCAGCCTGTCACACACAGTCATACAGCCTCCACAGGACCGCAGCCACTGATTATATCGTGAAACAGTGGAAAGATTTGGAAAGAAATGAACAAAAATAACACAGAGCTGCCGTGAATGTAGCGGGGATGGCTCCCACACACATTGCTGATTTTTCAGTATTTGGCTCGCAGCATCTTGCCAAACCACCATTTATCTCCCTTATAAACAAAGGGCCACACATTGGTACTGAATGACACACGCACACAAGCTTGGAAATAAGAGTTATTTCTTGGCTCTGGCCGTCATCTCCCTATAGAGGTGACTGTGTTGCTGGAAACACTTGGCTGAGGAAAATTACTCGCTAATGTCCACCTCTCCAGCTTAAGCATCCATCCATCCATCCATCCATCCTCCCTCTTTCTACGTTGCTCAACTCTATAAACACTGCCTTGCCACAGTGCCCCATTCTGTTTAATTATTAATATAGCACACACAAGCCAATGTTATCCACAACAATCACTGTCATACAAACAGACAAATACATCCGTTGTTTTTGCAGACAGGAAATATAATGCATGCATGTAAACTGCCTCTCTTTACTTTCCATCTATAATTAGCTAACTGTAGGCTAACCTGGGCTAGTCTCATTTTACACAACCTCTGTGATACCTTGGGTAGCAAGGTCAGTGCCATAAGGATGATGCCACCCAACCATACTCCTAAGAAGGCACCCAAGGGTAAAAAGGGTTTCCACACAGTGCTTGATGTTAATAAAAAAAGCAAGAAGGAACAAGAAGAGATCATTTCTGGGAGAAACACAAAGCAGACATTACTCATTTGTCTTATGAGAAGCTATGTGAGGATCTTGTTGTGCCATCAAAACTTCCTTGCTTAACATAGCAGTGTTGGTGGGAGGATCACCGGAGACAGAACATGGCATGAGTAATTGGATCAAGCTATTTTTCAACAATTGAGTAGGAGTGAGGGGGGGGGCACAGGTGGGAGGCATCTGTATCCATCATTGGTGGTTATTGGCCACCAGCGCCGATTGATAGCAGGAAATGTGGTTATTATGCTGATAGATGTCAAAGCTGCACCTGCCCTACCACATCTATAAGGCATTACATCTGACAAGAGGAGGAAGTTAAGACGGTGTATATTCTGCCTTCACGTGTGCCAGCTGCAAATGCTGGCACACATGTCATCATGTTGAAGAAGAGGAAGTAATAAAACTGCAAACCAAAGCCTGATCTCTTTGTGCATATGCCTAGGTATGTACTGTATGCCTTAGGGGTTTGACTAATGACTACTTTCAATATTCATTAATTTATTTCCTTCTGATTAATCAATTTGCTTATAAAGTGTCAGAATATTATTAAAAATTGCCATCACAATTTCCCAAAGCCCAAAAACACCGTACTCAGTGACAACCAGAGCTGGATCGACAAAGTGGGTCAGTAGCACTGAGAGTGCCACAGTTCAGTTTTGTAATGGTTAATTTTACATTGCCATCCCTCCAATCACCACATCTGTTCTAAAAAGGGCCTGCTGATCAGCTCACTGGGCAACTGCTTAATCACAGCGAAGGAGAAAAAAAAAAAAGGGTCTGTATAGACAGTCGGAGGCCACTTTATTATGAGTTTTGCAAAGACAGATGTTGTGGCAGGGCTGTTGTACTATTGGATTGGATCAAGTTGCATCTGTGTACAGTGGCAAATGAGTGCATATACCTGTAAAATGTATGTACAAACACACATACACACACACACACATATGTATACACACACACACACACACACACACACACACACACACACACACACACACACACACACACACACACACACACACACACACACACACACACACAAAGAGTCCAAAAGTCTGGCTAAAGATGGCACCGTACAATACTTGTGACAAGAAAATGACTGCGAAGCGCAGCAAAGGCTCAAACTTGATGAAGCAATTAAGCAAAAAAGATTTTCATAAAACGACTACCTGTAGTGAAAAAACAAAAAAATCAAAAACAAAATCAGGACCTATTTTGTTGGGCAAGTTCCACAGTAACTCAGCCAAGTAGGTGGATATATAGTAATATATTAAAAATGATACAGTGTACTGTGATGGTGTGACACTGATTTCTGACATGAAAGTAAAGCATGCTGGCTGCCTTCCACACATTCCCCTCCTGTCAGGACCAGGCCTACTCTCCCAGATTCCAGCCAAGTCAGTGCTCCATTCCTCCTCTCCCACTTTCTCAGAGAATCACACAGAGAATCCCACACCGACACGGCAGCATCACAGGTAAACTAGGTCAAGATAATTACAAGATCCAGCATGCTCTCACTCACACACTGTCACTTACACACACACACAGTCTCACACACACACAGTCTCTCTCTCACACACACACACACACACACACACACACACACACACACACACACACACACACACACACAAAAGCATCACAAGCATTTTACCTACTGTTTCCTAAAGTCTCTTATTTCCTGTGCCTCCGCTCCTCACTGGGGGTGTCTGGATAGCTTCTAGGACACTGCATCTGATGGGTGAGAGGACAACACAAACTGACTGTTAGGGGAGGGGGAAACTACAAAATGTGGTAGATGTCTCGGAAATGTTTCTTCAAGTGTGTGTGTTCATACTGTATGAAAGACAAAGATGAGAAAGTTTTAGAACAAGTTTTAAGAGACAGTAAATAAATGTTAGGTTTGCAAAAAGTGAATGGTAACGTAAACAAGATGTGGTTTGCTCCATAAGTGAGACAATATGCACTGAGCCTTTGTTTGAAAGTCTACATCACCTGATGTAATCTCCCACATACTCAAAGGGGCCCGAGCTGCCCCGTTATTCGAGATAAGTCAACAGAATGTACAGAGAACTCAAAGGAAAGTGCCCCCTTTGACCCCTCGTCACTCTCCCTCTTTTCTTACCATCTCTTCCCTCTGCCTCCTTTTTCTATGATACCTGACCATTTCCATTTCACTCAAGGTCATGGTGGACATGATATTAAAAATCACTGAGAAGGCATATTGCCTGCACAAGACTATTGGTCTTTTAGCAAAAAGCAGATGTATCCGAGCAGCATAATTTGAAATATTGAAAAACAGCAATGTTTGATTAATCTTTTCAATTTTTAGTCATGTTTGACAGTTCTCACAAGGAAAATGATTGCATGTAACAACTGCTGATTGGTATATTCCCTGTAGCCCTAAGTGATTGAAAAACCAAGTGAAGAAATGCTATTTTTCAGTGAGTGTGGAAACAAAGGGATTTGTGGTGGAAAAAAAAACAAAAACAAACCACATGCATCACACCTAGAAAAAAAGTCTCAGTGTTGAATCCTTTTAGCATCCAAAATAGCAGTCCTTGACTCACAGTCCGGAGTGGCAAAATGATTTCTATGCAGTTAATGTTGCATTCAAGTGGAGGACCTCTCCTAACAAATCTAGGACCCAAACTACTCTGGGCAGCCAGCATAACTTATGTTTATGTATTAACTTTAACCAGAGGAAAAAAAAAAAAAGTATATGAGAAGAATTTATTATTATTATTATTATTATTATTATTATTATTATTATTATTATTATTATTATTATTATTATTATTATTGCCTGTCACTGTGTATATGCCTGTTTTCATATTTCACTTGATATTAGATGTATAGATGAAATGAACGCAAGGTTAAACTCATGAAAGAAGTTTAACTTTTTGCTTGCAGCTGCTTTGTTTTTCACCTTTAATAGCAAATGGTACTTTATGGTTATAAAGCGATTAGTCAATTTACCGATTAGATGATCAACCGAACATTGATAGGCACACATTTTGATAATCTTTTCATAATTTTTCAAGTAAAATTGCCAAACATCCTCCGATTTCAGCATCTCAAATGTGAGGATTTGCTGCTTTTTGTGGGTCATGTGACAGCAAACTGAACATCTTTGAGTTTTGGACTGATTGTCAGAGAAAGCTAGCTATAAGAGGCATTTTTCACTGTTTTCTGACATTTAATAGACAAAATGAGTTTTCCATTAATTGAAAAAATAATAGGCAGATTAATCGATAACCAAAATAATCTTTAGTTGCAGCCCTAGTACCAGCAATATTATAGATTATTGTTTATTCTACAAAATTCTAGCACCACTGTTAGGAAATTATTCATTGTTGAATAAAGTTTGAAAAGTCAATGAAAACGTAATTTTTCTGTTGTATATAGTATCTGTACATAAGAGAGCACAAACTCAGTGTGGTTGCTTGAAACATCAAGATGAAACAGAAAGCCCAGGACATGACCTCTGTATGTGCAGACAAAGTTCCTAACGCGGTCCATGGGCATCTCCATCAGTACCATCTGCCTACAGTTCAAAGAGCTGCAACTATGGAAACCAAGATGCGAAATGGGCGTTATGGTAAACAAATATAACACAGGCAAAGAACACACAGTGAGGCCATACACGCAATGCACACACTCTGATTGAGGCCAGCAAACTTCCTGTTTTTCCCCAGTGTTTAAGATGGTCTATCTTGTTTACCAGGGTGTGACACAGAGAGGTTAAAAAAAACAACTGTGGTAAGTGAGTTTGAGTCTGAGATGTTTTATGTACAGAAACAATGATTATACATTTAAAGCAGGGTCAAGGACAAATTCGTAGGAAGAGGTGACAGTCTTGGTTTTCACAAAAAATGGGCAATGAAAATTATTTTGTGGTAGTCTCCACACACAATTACAGTAAAACCACACATGGGATGACCAGTTCCAGGAAGTATGCTGTTTAACACAACGATAAAATCACGGGCCAGATACAGTAAATGTTTAACCCCCCCAACTGAATTCAGCTCAAAGCATCACATGATCCACACCAGTGTGAGTGTGTGTTACAGTGGTTTTAGAAGAAATTGAGAGAAGAAGAAAGACAGAGGGCTCAGTATACAGTGGTTAAGTGATGACGTTTTTGCTGGAGGGCCAACCCCAAAGCTAGCTTTTCCACAGTTCTCTGGAAACAACTTCACTGCAACGTCAATGACTTTTTGAGGTCGTTTCTGGGCTGATGCCGAAAATAATCTGTTTAGTCACGGATTGTAAAAATCATGGCCGTAAAGTCAGTGACATTGATTTTAAAGCCTGAAGTTCAGGAAGTTATTTCTGAGGGATAACAACACTAGGAAAATATTTTCCAGCACAGTGCACAGAGTAGTGGTTAGTGACTTTAGCTTAAAGTCTTATATGTATCTAATGTTCTTACACAAAAGGAAATAGGCTACTGCAAAAAACTCTGCTCTGCTCTGTTCTGAGGGACTAACACAAACAAATACAGAAAAACAGATTTCCTCATCTTCAGAGCCTCCCCCAAATTGTTGTAAATCTTATCATTGTACAGTCTAACTTTCATATGACTTTCTATCTCTCCACACACAAACACACAAACACACACAAATACACACACACACACACACACACACACACACACACACACACACACACACACACAAACACAGACACAAACAAACACACACACAAACACACTCCTCCACCCATCCTCTGTTACAAGAATGAGAGGAATGCACAATCCTAAAATAACTGCGGGCCTCATCAGCAGCCAGGTCTCTCAATCTCGCTCACCTTGGGATATATCAATACACACTCTCATACACACCCTGTCTGTGGGTCAGTCACTGGGGGAGCGTGCTTCTACTCTTTACCATTCTCATAAATATTGTTAACTTCATTATCACCTTCAGTCCATAAAGGGCAGTGAAAGTTCCTTTTGTAAACAGGTGGTTTTTCAGGCCTCGAAGGGTTGCATAATAAAACCAATTTCCTGGAGGGCACTCCCTGTCCTGACTCTAAACCATTTTTTTCTTACTGTACCTGGCAATGACTTAGGACTTAGGGCCTACACATAAATAAACACAGTGTAACATGTCAACAGACTTACCTTCACTGTGATGGATAACTTATCCCAAATAAATTTTGATTGGTTTTTATTCCATATTGACATCAATAAAGGCTGCCTGGAGCAGTTAGATATCAACTTAAAACCTTATGCTATGGTCTGGAGAATGTTCAGAAATCATGTCTAGTAAAGACGATTCAGTTAATGACCTCAAACCATGCGAAAGGAATGCAGGATGAATGCACCAGTACACACATGTCATGCACTCCCAAAACCAAGTGTGGTTTTGAAGGGCCATTACATTTGACCATGCGTCATCATTGCCTGACCGTAAACAAAAGAGCACTGTCCGTCCATTTCTTAATACAATACAACCCCACTCATTAGCACAGTGTGTTGTTTATAACCCTCCATCACAGAGGAACATGAGAAACACGTGCACAGATTAGCTTCCCTGTCATCAAAGTAAAGTTAAGAGCTGGATAAAGTATATGAAGTCTTTCAATCACTGCATCTATTTGAGCTATGTGTGTCTACCCAGGGCCTTTACCCACTTCTTCACCCCGTCTCCCTTCATTTAGCTACTTGCTTCAATCGCTATTTATAGCTGCTCTTGTGAGGCTGCCCTTAGGTGGGTGGATGGAGTGTGAGCGTGTGTGTGTATTCTCAAAAGTTCCTCTCAGATTCTGTAAATCAGTTACCTTCTGGCTGCCTGACTGAGCAAAGGTCTATCTCGGACAGTGGTATAGTCCTGCTGATCACTCAGAAGACAAATACACACACACACACACACACACACACACACACACACACACACACACAAACACACACACACACAAACACACAAAATGGTGCAACGGAAAACAAAACTGTCACACTATAATTATAATACAGACAGACACACACACAATGAGGTAGCTGGCTGAGATCAGTTTTTTGTCAAACAGAAGTGAGACAGTGTTACAGAAAGATAAAATCTTAACACTGTCCAGACCTATGGACATAATGAGGACAGCAGAAATTTAGATGACACCGCTTTGCAATTTAATGCAGTTTAAGATAAATGTGATCCTCTATTTCTCAAACGTTATTCTGCACCAAACCAGAAATATGTGAAAGAGAGTGCTAAACCTTGTAAATACTGTACATTGTCCAGGTTCTTGTGAGGACAAATCGACACCTGTCCTCAGTTTCCCATTATCTCCAAAGTTTCAATTTGCAGAGACAAAGTTTAAAGAAGTATGTCTATGAAGATTCTCAGTCATCCATATCATGGTTATCCAAGAAGGGTTGAATTGGGGGCAACTGGAGGTGGTTGTAGATACCTGAAGACATTTCACCTCACATCAAATTGACTTTTTCAGTTCTGACTGAATGGTGGGGGGTCCCAGGTATTCACTGTAAGGTCATTATTAAGGCCATTGCTTTTACTTGGTTCATTAGTGCTCCTGGCTGTTGTACCGACAGTTGTTAGAGTTGTCCTTACTTAAACCCCAGGTGTAGGTAAACTACAGGCAAAAAACCCTTAAACAAACACATGGCTCAGTACAGTAGGGATGACTATTCAGGTCAAGGCTCAGCAGTTTAGCTACACCTAAAGGGTAAGGGGAATCCTTCGAGTAAAACAATGTTCATACTGTATTTTGGTTAGGGAGAACAGGTGGTTTGAAAGAGGATTAAAGGAGACTATCTACGTTAAAGTAGAGAAACCATCCCTCAACATAGGAGGAGGCCTACGACACCATTTATCCCTCACCTACAATGCTCTCCTTTCATCCCTTCCCAGGAGATTAAACAACCATTCACACTTGGCCTCAGGTGACTCCAATGACTCTAAAGACTGTTGTTAACAACAGCCAGAAGCACTAATGAACCAAGTGACATCAATGTCATTGATAAAAACCCCACAGAGGTTATATACCTGGGAGTCCACATCAGTCAGTTGGAAATGAAGAAACCCCTTGGATGAGAAGTGAAAAGTCTTCAAGATCTACAACCATGTCCAGCTGCCCTCGATTCAACCCTTCTTGGATTTAAGGAGGTAATTTTAAGAAGTAGTTCCAAATACTCATTATACTGTATCTCATCGCAGTCATCTTGTAGAGTCTATAAACAGACACATTCACATGTTTTATGCTTAAAAATCCAAGCTGTTTTCAAATGTCTATCTAAATATCTACCTATCTAATACCTGGGTGGAGGAACGTTGGTAAGACGGAAGCTGTTATCACACCTCAGTATGTAACATTCATTTTCAAACAAAAAACTATACGCATATTAAGATGTTACAAGGCTCAACGGGTGCTCACAGCAGACTGTGTTTGGGACAGACTATGCATGTGTCATCAGCAGTTGCAGACAGGGACCTGTACTGGGAGGAAGTGTTGCAATAGAGATGTGAAGCTGAGGTTTTGCCCTCTCAGGTTAGAGAGTGTAGGCTGAACCCCCTAGGGTAGAGGCATAACCCAAAGCTATCCATGCATCTAGGGCCCCCGTCGTTACTGCATCAAGCTACCTGCCAGGAGACAATGAAAAACCATGGCAACCACAGATGTAGTACTACAGATGCTTGGTTCTTTATGTATTGTTTATTACAGTTTTTTATTTGATATGTTAAAAATTTAGGACCTTGGACCGGACAACATTTCAGCTTTTTTTTCATGACCAAAATCCCAGACAATATATAGTCTTATATCTAAAAATCAATCTTATAATCAATGTCCCAACTATAGATTGCAATATGAACTGCGGTAACAGATACTCTCATTAAATGAGCTGCAAATATAGATCATGATAATAAACAGCAAGTGAATTCTGTGTATGAAATGGATTTCCCATATTTTATTTCTGCTATCACAGATGGCTAGAAAACTTTCGTTTTTAAAATTAAATTTGGTTGAGCAATCAATGTTGTCATATGGGGCAGTGTCTCACCAAAAATGTGCTCCACAATTTATCTCTTGTTTCTTGTTTTTCCAGGGAAGCTAGGAAAGTATTTTAACTGGATATTTTATGCTGTAAAACACTCTTCTCTGATATTTGTAATGTTGATATTTGGCTGGATATTTTTCATTGCTGGGAGATGACAGTTGAACAGCAACCTTTTTACAACCAAATGTACACTATTGTTTTCTCAACATTCCTAACAACAGTTTCGGAGAGAAGAGCTACCAAAATCCAATGGTGTTTATAAGCCAATTTTCGAATCGAAAGATATCACATCTTAACACTAATACCCACCCACAATGCAACAACAGAAGTCTTTGTCACACAGAGCAGCCTATAGCAGGTCTCATGCTGAGGGCATCCTCATTTCATGCATGCATAACTGACTGAAGATGCTATGATGGTGGTTCAGTGTTAATTAAAAAGTCTATTTTCTTCAAACTAATGTTAATTTTGGCAGCTGGATTGATTTAGTTTTAGTCTTCAGTCTTTTGACAAAAATGTTTATTAATTTTAGTCAAATTTTAGTAATTTGATGTTTGTTAGTTTTAGTCTAGTTTTAGTCAACAAAAACTAAAGACATTTCAGTCTAGATTACGTCAGTGACATGTCGGTCTCATTTTCATCATATATTTTTAATTTTTGTCTTCAAAGCATTTTGCGGCTATAGCTTGTAAATCTTTGTGTACAGTTACCATGGTTACAGGTGTCTTTCCAAAGTGGTCCGTGTCACTCTGCAGTAGTACAGACTGACTCACCTCAGTAAATCCAGTTAGCATTTCCAAAAGCATTTCTGCTTGAACAGAACCGCTCTCCCTAATCTAATCTAGTACAGTTGTTCCTGCTAACCTAGCATTACTGCAGCTACCTGTGCTGTTAACCGCAGAGCAGTGAGTCATTGTGAAGCTGGATTCACTTACCTGTTCACTAAAATACTTTTTTCATTTTCTGGCTTTAACTTGGGAGGAGACACTGTATAGTCGGATAACATCAATACTGTGACCTTTGTCTACCCAACATCTATAGGACGATTTAGAAGGACGGCCGACATTAATCCTGGAATTTATTCCTCCTGATAGCAACACTAAAGAAAGCTGACTGAAACTAATGTTAATGTTATCTCCACATCCACAGCACTTGATAGTTCCATTAGCTTACCTTTTTATAAATGTCAGTGTTCTGCCTTTATGTATTCATAGTTTGTCTCGGCTGTTTTGTTGCCACTCATTGTCTAATTCTCAGTGGATTGTGGATGAATTTAGTTCATAAATCTGTTTCTTCGAAGAATAGGTAACGTCAGATAACATTACTGACAGACACATAACTTTGCAAAGTGTTTCTTTTTAATAGTAGTGCACCAGGTCATTTGGCTAAATCATCCTCTGACCAAAAGATATTTTGGACAGCAGAGGAAACTATTTTACTAATCAGGAGCTACAGTGTGTGCTCCCACAGATGCAAGCAGGTTGTTGAATGGGACTTTGCATTAAATTATGTCTATTTGTCCATCTTTGACATATTTAGTTTTTAGTCATTGACAAAAAATGTAATCGATTTTGTCATAGTTCTCATTTTCAAAGGTTACTTTTTATTTAGTTTTAGTTTTTTTTTCATCATGAAAAATAGGTCGTCAACAAATATTTTTCATCACAGTTTCATTAACAAAATTAACACTGCTTAGAATTTGATTTACAATTCACCTGACTTAAGAAACCAAGAGTATGTTCACTGGTACAACACAAATATTCCCTTGCCACAGGTGAGTGGAAGGATGCTGTCAAGCCCTGAGTTGGTTTGCGGCATTTACACTTAAGAGTAAATGTGGCTAAATGTGACTCTGACCACATCTGTATTGGGCGCATTTGAGTTGTTTTGTTACTCAAGTTTATTGTGTTTCCGCTCTATTTGTGTGCAACTTAATCACTAATTATGAATTAAAGGAGCTATGACTTCATGATCTTCCTATGGAGACCTCTTAATATCACTCTGGACATCTTATTTAAGATTTATCTCTAATATATTTCACTGTAGCTTCTCTGGCATTTGCCTCTCTGTTCATTACATCTCCCTCTGTCCTTCTCCTGCTGTCTTCCCTGCATTCCTTGGCAGGTCCCGGCGTGCTGTGCAGCAAAGTGGAGAATTCCTACAGGCTCTGCTCATTTCACAGTTAGTCAAATTTCTTGCTATGGCAATTTCCATTCTATGTATAGTTTTATAATAAGTAAGGTATAGTTTCCACTTAGTTGAAGTGAATACTGAAAATTCCATTTCCTTGGTCATACAAGTAGTAAATGACACTGTGGGGCTTAAAAAAAAGACAATAGTGATCATGCAAGCTAGCAGACATTGTGAAAGACAGCTTGGACACACACACACACACACGCGCACACGCACACGCACACGCACACACACACACACACACAAAAAGACATTTATCATCTCCCTTTCATACCACTCTTTGAGATGATGTTACGCAAGCCTTTCACTATAATGAGGGGTGATAACTTTAAAGGTATAGCAGCAGGAAATGTGAATGAGTGAGAGAGAGGGAGAGTGGAGAGACATACAGGGGCAGGGAGCGAAAGAAGGAAGATAATGGGGAAGAGTGGAAATACTAAGTGACAGCTGAAACACACACAGGTGTTTCACTCCAAACAAGTACTCAGAAAATAGAATATACAAATCTGCTATCAGTCTCAGCACTCAAATGCAGCGGGCAATTAGTGAGACAGAAGCTCAAAGGTAGGGAACATACATGTCAGGCAAAGAAATCAGCTGGTCAAGGACCACTGCCTCAATTCACAGAGAGCCTGTCTCACAATGCACACAAACACACTGCTAATAATTATTCTCCATATTAAGCCTTCAAAATTCACCTTTTCTAATTTGTTTTTCCATAATTTTTCTGTACTTGGATTTATACCTAGTCTTGCTACTGATATTTTTTCTGGAGTCCCTTTAAATCTCTAGTTTAATATACATGTACAGTCTATAAGTATTAAGACTATGTATTCAGCACACTGGAGTGAAACAACGTCTAAGAGCTTTTGGAGCTTTCCCACACTGTTAACCCAGTATGGATGGGAACACCCTCAAAGCTGAAAGTCAGCATTTTCACTTCATAGTCATTGTTTTATTTGAAATCCAACATGGTGGAGTAGAGCCAAAACAATGAAAAATATCACTGTCCAAATACTCACTGACTGCACTGTATGTTTGGTTTAACCATTCAGCAATATGCCATTACACCTTGATGTTTTGATGTGCTTTGCTCTAAGACTCGAAGAGTCATTAAGCACACTGAAAAATGCTACACCGATAAATTGCATTATTTTTGTGATAACTGACACCGGACACACTGCTGGTATGTAAAGTGAGTCTGGCTGTATTAGCCACATGGCTCCTTGCTCTCATCTTTACCTCAGAATTTCACCATCCTGTTGGTCACTGAGACCAGAAACACTTTTCTCCCATTGAAGTCCAACTTTCTCTGCCCCCATATCAGGCCCAAACACCCTGCATCATTCAGGTAACTCAATCCTAAACCACAATACATAAAAGAAACCCCTCCCCACAGATAATCACCTCACTGAACAGTACTGTTCAAGTTTTTAAGCCCCTGATGCAGGACATGGACATCACCACAGTCGCAAAACTTTTCTTTTTTAGTGGAACACTTATTTAGAATTCTGCTTTCATTTGTGCCCAGTTTCTCGGCCAGCTTTGGGACTAAATCTGGCTTGGAATAAATAGCTACATTGTTAGCTGATGTCTGTAGAGTGACGTCAGTTAGCCTTATCAGTGTTCTCTAACTTTACCTCAGAGGAGGCCTGACAGCAGACCCCACCCAACACAGGGCTTCCCGGGCCAATGCCTGATTGAAAAAACATCATCAAACACATCCACTGGGCAACAATATTTCCCAAAGTGGTAGTGCCATTCCAACACACAACTAAAATGGTTGCAAATAATTCTCTCGGTAAATTCTTCTACCCTTTTGTAACATGACACATGGTGCTAAGATTCTCTCACTGCAAAGATTTCAGTAATCATCGACAGTGAGGGACATCAGAGTGGAAATGTGAGTGGGGACTGTTATGGAGATGCTTTTAAATGACCGCATTAGTGACAAAGACGAGAGCTCTGGAAACCAGACAACTGAACGGTGAAATAATCTTTAAGGTCATGCCTGTGTGTTTTAGGTTCATAAAAAACAAAAAAAAATCTGAAATGTCAGATTGAGTCTCATATGACAGAAAATACTCTCACTGCAGCCATAACTGTTACCATATTGCCCATTTGGAGCATGTGCCTCAGGCTAGGTTAGGGGTGGGCGATAGGATAAAATCCTCAATGGTGCTGTATATGTAATGTGATATATATTGTGCATACATTTTCTAGAAATTAAACTGAGAATGTGTTCATAGTTGAATAATTATATTAAATTTCTGTTTTTGGCTAATCTGGAGAATTAAGTCCTACAATTCTAATATAAATCCAATACTACCTTTAAGCAGTGCTGCTCGTGGATTTGCAGCTTTGCGTACAATGACCTAAAACAGCCAGGGATATTAAATGGATAGTGGCCCCTGGAAAAAGGGTGTAGCAAAATTTCTCCTGGCTGATAAATCTCTAACCTCACACAACGCAATAATGCTCAACCCTAAGGCTAGGCGCTGATTACACACTGTAAGTGCCCATGAATACACGGACGCCTATCCGTGGAGCTGCATTTGTTACATCCTCCTCCTGTCGCTAGTAGACAGTGACATTATCACCACAGACCTACTGACTACTTCTGTTGACACAGAGTGAGCTCAAACTAAACTCTAATTCACAAATCCATGTCTTCCGAATGATTGTGAATGAAGAGCAGAGGGGCACTTGTACGAAAACACAGGCCAAACACAGACACGCGAGAGCACACAGAATTAGTCACAGTCATGATTTTCTCGTATACAGGTATGAAAATTACAGTACAGCTGGCATTGACCCTGTACGTTTACTGCGAAAGAGGACGACTTACTTCGTTGACATCCCAAAACCTGAATCCAAATTATGACAATTCTGAGGATGTAGCCCAACTGTCAAGTCAGCCATTATTTGTAAAATACAATACCTAAAAATAGGCTCCTTATACTACATGTCTTACAGGTATGTATTATTGCTGATTTCAAGCTCAACTACAGCATTTAATGGTAACATGACTGGTTTGGACAGGCACTGTGCCCAAACGAAGTAACATTAGTCCACACTGTTGATTTATAAAGCTGTTTATGATTCGAATGAGTTGAATGAGTTCCACTACATCAGGAAGACAATATAACCTAACCAAGCCGCTGAATTTCACCAAAGACACTGAGCCTCAGCTGACTTCTGTCTCTGTGTGAAATAAAAAACCAAAGGATTAACGTGATCATGACAGATAGGTTGGACTACATGAATTAGTCTCCAATGTTTCACATCCTCTTTATTTGGCTCTGTTGTCTGTCCATTTCCCAACAATAAAACAGACACAACTGTCACCGGTGACACGGGTTAGAGTGAGAAGTGCGCCCCGATGTAGACCACTGTTTCCTGAAGTGGGGGAAACCGGGGACCAGGGGTCAGTGTAAAAGATCAAGAGCCGCTCTAGCTAAATGAGACAAGTAATGGGCCTAGCTGAAAAGGCTGATCTCACTGCAATCCAAACTAAATGATCCACAGAGAGAATGCAGGCTGCCTAGCTGTATGTAGGAGTCTGTCAAATGGCAACTTTTAAGAGGACATATATTATGAAATCACACTTCCTCGATTAGTTATATAACAAAAACTAGTCCACGTTGGCAGGCTCGGACCTGTGACTAAACAAGTAGAAATAGCTAAAACTGCTTGTCATTACTCTCGAAATGGGAAAAATTTAACACATGCTGTCCTCGCCCAAGAAACGCAACCCTGCAGTAACAATACAAGCAAGTATCAGAGTCACCTCGTTTGAGCCTTGATCACTCCGGAATACTACATTCCGTCCCCGTACCGAGGGAGCACTGAACAAACTCAGTTGAGAAGTCTAATGCGGTTGTTGTTGTTGTTGTTGTCGTCGTCGTGGTCGTCGGCCGAAGTCTACGACTCCCCAGACGAATTCCGAGTCCTCAACAAATCGAAGGGTCCTCCTGGCGTACTCAGCCCACAGTTATACCCGGGAACAACACCTGGTATTCACAAACCTGCAACTTGGAAACACTGGTCGCTGTCCCCTGACCACCACGGTCCCTCGAGGGGACGTTTTCACGAGCTCTATAGCAGTAACTGATCAAATTCTGACGTTCATTTGATCTAAGTACTGGCTGCCGGTTAAATGTCGAATCGACGTGCGGACGCTATGGATTCGCTGAAGGCTTTTTTTTTTTTTAAAGTTGTGTTCCCCGAGGAAGGGAAACCGAAGCCACGCGACATTCAACGGATATATTGATGAACGGTATCGCTCGGGAGGCGAAAAGTACGGGACTAAAATCAATCGCATGAAACGGGTAAGTGGGGACCTACCTTTAGTCACTCTCTGGTGTTAGATCGTTGGAGAATGTACCGGGCGAACAAACAGCTGAAAGTCAATACCGCTGGTGGGTCCTCGGGCCAGAGTAATTTCTCGCACACGAAAAGTCCGTGGGGCAGTCGACCCACGGCAGGGCTCTCTGTGCGGACAGGACAGACCTCGCAGGTGGAAGGGAGCGCGGTCTTGCTTCCTGTTTGTTTCAGAGGGTGAACCACCGCCGCCGCCGCCGCCGCTGCTGCTTTTTCCTCCGCCAGCTCTCCCTCCGCCGCCACCGTCAAGCGTGAGCGGGCGACAGGCAAGCGGGACCTCCGGTCACCGTTTTCAAGATAAGAGCCCGCGCTGACTACAGACAGCAGTCTGTTTGAGTCTCAGTCTGCAGGTTAAAGAGGAAGGCCAACCTGATGTCCCGTCCAGAGATGTTGGACGATAAAGCCTGTATCTAGAATAGTCGTAAGATTCTGTATGGATATAAGAGCCTGAGGACATGAAACGATAATGTCGTCAGACTACACTGTTTTGGAGATGGTTGATTGTAAAGGGGTTAGTGACCTTCTCCCTGGGTTGTCCAATTGCATTTCTTGCTGCTTAGACAATACAAATAGCCTACGCATACAAACAAACACAACCCCGAGCTCCCAAATAATCATCTAGATTACATAGAAATATTAAGCACAAATTGATAGAGTAAGACATGGTGGAAAAGTAAAACATGGTTGAAGGCCTTTGTGCTCTCTTTGCCAAAAAGAGACCAGAATTTATTTTATTTTGCCTGACCGTATTTCTTGTAGGTGACAGCTGCGTTCCACAGCTCCTGTACATTACGACGAATATTTCAGCATAGAGTATAAAACCCATATCAATCCACTTTATCAATGCATCTCATACATTATAGCAAGAAATGTGGGGGGGGGGGTCTACCATTGATTATTCTCGAGAAACATACTGCATTCAGCTCCAGGATTTATTTCCAGATTAAATCACCACTACCCTTCAGCCCGTCAGTATGCTGTGCACATTGTTCACATCAAAAATCAAAACGGAGCAGTTCAATATCAAACAGCAGTAGCAAACGCCTGTATTTTCTTTTATCTGTTTGAGTGCTTTACCTGTATACACACATTTCTATGAATCCATAATCTTTTGCAACATAACACTTGAAAACACCTGACTGAAACCATAGTCTTCCTGCCTTTCCTGAGTGACTTTTATTGTGAAGGCCACATCTCCTTTCCCTCTGGTTTCATTCCGTCTTACCTGAAGCTGACTTGATGCAGCTCTCCAGTAGAGGCATGCGAGTTTTCCTCCGAAAGCCACGCACCACCAGCGTAAAACTTGTGAGCAGTGATTTCCCTTGGAAATGTAAAACGGAATATTTCAACATCCTTCTCAGAAAGACCGGAGTGAATGTATTGGGCAAGGACCACATTCAAATGGCAGCCGACTCAGACATGAATGAATGTACGACTCTTTAGCCGTTATGAATCTTTTATTTAGCCCTTAACCACGAGGTTGACCCTTGAAATACCTTTATCCAGTAATGCGCCCTTTGATTGACGGGACGTTTTATCTTTATGAAATATAAACAAAACTGTAAGAGCGAAGCCGATGCTTTGGCAGTAAATGACGAGCTTTGCTGCCCTCTAGTGATCAAACGGGTTACTAGAATTCATCTCAAAATAAATTGCATTCACACTGATGTGTAAGACCAACAGCATTTTGAACACGTTGGTCCAGTATTTTATGTAATTTTGACTTTCTCTTTCCTATGAGACTCCTTGGCTCTGAATCTTTAATTTGACCGGACTTAGGGAACTTGTTTTAAAATATATCTTGTTTCTATAACTATACTAAGATCATCTTCCTTTAATAAGAATATTAAAACCAAAATTACCAATAGGCCGTTTCACAACAGGCATCTGGACTTGTCAGTGGCAGGGAAAGCACAGGTGCTTAGTAATAACATTAACAGTGGCTCGGTTCTATTCAAGCGTCCCGGTAGAGGCCATGACAGTGACAGTACGCCGTCATTACCAGGGCCCTGAAACTGAAGCAGCTAAACAGAATTCAGCCATCATTCATTTTATTATGTACACCTGTGCTTTTCCTGCTGTGACATGTCAAAATGTCTTCTGTGAAATGGGCCTATTTTCTTCTTATGGCAGCGATTTACACATTGGCCTTTTGCTGTATAACTCCTTTTATTTATTTTCAGAGGTATATCCCTCAGGAACATTTTTTCCTGTCTGACCTACATTGCGCTGTAGGCCACTGGCATGATTAGGATGTAACTGTGTAGGGTATTATCACACCAAGAGTAATATCTGCAAGTTATGACCCAGCTTGTGGTGTATGGTTGTTGGAAACGCAGTTGTTTTTTTTAACTCACTCACCTTTAGACACAGGATGCAATGTGAGTTCAGTTCCTTATCTTGATAGAAATGAATGCCTCTGGTGACTGTTAGGCATCTATATCTATTCATGGTGTATTTTGCATTTGGTAGTTTGAGCCTAATTTGACGTAGACTGTGTTCTATACTCTTTTTATGGTGTCTTTGCTTGTGAGCATAACATACACATACTTACAACTGTCCCATTACAAAGTGATAATGTTTCTTGTGCCACATGGGGGCAGCAAAGACCCACACAGCACCGTTTTGATTAACAGTGAGTCACTTTCAAGGGAGAACCAACTATTCCCCAGTCAAACCAAGCACATTTGGTGAGTTCTATTAAAAAAACAAAAAAAAAAGTTCCCAATGTGACTGTTTTCAATGAAACTTGTGTGATGGTATTCAGTGTTATTGCTGCACATTGCTTGGTTGGCAGCTCGTGCGATGTATGACGCTGGCTTTGAGACCTTCGACAGGATGACCAGATCACACAATGGTCAGAATCATATTGGCATTTATAATGGGTTTTATCAAAGATATGTACACATAGACAATCTCCTCAGGCCACAAGTATGTGTGGTGCACCTCATCAATGATAAAGAGGCTACGTAATGTGTCATGTGCTTGGCCTCCAAGCGGGCAGGGGTTAAAGGCTGTCCCTCAGAGTTCCCCTCATAATGTTCTCATTGTCTGAAATTTGCTAAACATAAGCTGGGCTCAAAGGGAGCAGCCTATGCAGTGTAATCCCGGGTCCAGCATGCTTCCATTACTGGTCCTCTTATTTGATTAAATGTGCTCTAACTCAGTCCAAACCCACACTGTGCATAATCTCATCACAGAGGATAAGCGTGTAATAAAAAGCATATTTAACTTGAAAGGGTACCTTATGTGAATGCGTATAATTATGGATATCAAAATATAATCATTTGTTTAATTGTGAGGCCTTGCCAAGAGGTATGTAATTGCTTGAAAGAAATATGGCTGAAATTGGAATGCAGTATCTGAAATCTGACCCGGGACTAGGTTTGGCATGTACATAAAGGCGGGGTGATGGTCAGGCCTAGGGCCAACTTTCTATTTTGCATGTGTATATTATAACCAATAGACAGAGACTTACTGCACAAAACTTTATCATTTAAAGACAATTCAGCATTAGAATACAGCACTGTATCACATGTGATTTATAACTATTCAGTCACAGCCTGATAACGGACTGACTCATCACTTAATTTAACTGAAGAATGTTCCATTAAATTTGTGAAGGACCTCTCATGCACTGTACTGTTATGAAATTTAAGGAAATCTGGTAGTATAAATAAGAGGGTCTTTTTGAATAGTTTTGGTTGTGAAATAAGCTCAGTGGTTAGAATTCATATCTGAATGAGGTCATATTTCTTTTACTGATAGTTGGCTGATGTTTAACTGGTTTGCAGTGATTATATGTCTCACATGTCCCCGGAGGTCAGCCAAAGTCTGACCATGAAGTTGTACTGGTTTATTATGCAGCCTACAGTATGAGAAGAACAGGTGCTGGCCCTTAATGATCCCGGTGGGAATTTGGTTTCATCTTTGATTAATTGGAATGTTAACAGGAGAAGAGTTATCCTAATAGCTTCTTGTTGCCAACCCAGCGGAAGTTTTTAGGGGGGCGAGAAAGGAAAGGAGTTTAAAAATAGACTCCATCAGTGCACGATGGGAAAAGACCTGCCATTTAAATCCCGACAAAGCAATTTGCAGCTCATAATCAAGAAAACGGAAACACTTTATCGCATTTCCCTTTGCAGTATAAGCTGGCCAGTTCCGCCACATCCACGGCAGAAATTAACATCAGACAAATGCTGGTAAATGCTGGCTTGTATGTTTGTCTGTTCAGACAGGTCCGTTGGCACATAACCAGGTAGCTATCGCTCGGAGGTCATTATCTCATTATGGGAATCTGTTTGTTTGGTGAATCGAGTGTCTGGATGACCTTATTCTCCTGATCTGGACAATTTAGCATAAATGTGATTATTGCAGTTATTGTAAGAAAATGAATCAGTGTTTTCATTTGAAAAAAATCTGCAATCGCCACCATTTTACGTATCCACAAACCCTCTTTATCAGCGTCCCACTCTCTTCTGATGGCCAGAGTCGTGACCCCTGTCATGTGGACAGACTGTCTAGTGATGGCGCGTATGTGACATTTGAGTGGCCCCTTGGTGGCTGGAGGGTAAAAAGAGGTCAGTGCGTGATGATTTTTGTCTCTGTGAATAGATGGCAGTCCATCTTTTCCATGAATAGATGACACTAGGGTGTATTTATAGACATGGTATTTCTAGACATTTGATGAACCTCTGTTGACCAGAGGTCCAGTTAACAAACGCACGATTCCTATTTATAAACTGAGGCAGTGTATCAACACACTCTATTGTAATTATTTTGACTTATTAAAGAATTATTGCATGTAATCTATTGTTTCGCAGGGTTTTCATTAAGATAGGAATCGGCAGGCTACGAAAACATCACGTAGATCACCGTGACAAGTTGCTTACACTGGAGATTCACCAGAGGACGCGTTCAGAAAATAAACAGCTCTATATTGAGTAATGACACATATGCGGCGCACAGAATGAAACTTCTAGTACTTCTGCTCCAACAAGAGAGAAAGAAAAACTCATGCTGATTCGAACAATTGCCGGATTTTCTGCGAATCAAATCTTTGCATATTTTCCTGTTTGGACCAGATGTATACCAAACAGTGGTGACCCCCACTCTCCTTTTCAATGGGTTTGGGGTGATGTGCCCCGCTTCTTAGTGGAAACTGTTGCTCCTCAATCTCAAACATGAGCGAGAATGCCAGGAATTCAATTGTGTGCAGGCATTGGGAAACCTGCAACCTGCGTGTGACTTGGCCGGCAGGGTCGCATGGCCGGTGCCCCGTCGAGCATGCGAACTGTCATACCCGGAACGAGTCCAGGTGCGCTCCCCTGCGCGCGCGCGTGTGTGTGTGTGTGTGTGTGTGTCTCTGTGACGATGAAGAAGCGAGGGTCAAATGTGTTGCTTCTACAGTGAGTTGACCCCGTTCGTCTTGTTGATTATAATCTGTCATCTCTGTGAGCACAGAAAAGGATACAATCGTGGTCACTCAGTACGCGCTCGGCGGAAAAGACGCGTGAAAACAAAGCCGCACATTGAGCTAAACCTTTTCACCTCGCGCAACAATAATTGGGGATTAATACAAACAACTATTCATCAACTACAGCGATATGGACATATCTACGCCTTATTCAGCACCATCCCCAGCTAATAGACTCGCGCCATTACGGAATAGACATTTATGTAAGTGTGTAGCCTGCAGTTGTTATTATTAATTATTAGTTATTGTTATTATGTTATTGTTATGAAAAATAGCCCACAATTGGCCTCTATTGTTAAATCTCTGTTTCGGCTCCAGTATAACTCTCAATAATGTCTCGATAAATTCTCTAAATGTACGCGCCAGCCGAATCAACTCCTATTTCTAAGGGTGGTCTAATTGAATTGAATTTAAATTTAATTTAATGATACTAGTCAGTTGATTAATTTTGTCAGTAGTAAAATACTCTTAACACCCAAGTCAGTGGTGGAAGACGTATCCAGATCGTTTACTTAAGTAAAAGTAGCAACACAGCAATGTAGAAATACTCCATTACAAGTACAAGTCCTGCGCGAAAAATCCTACTTTGCTAAAAGTACAAAAGTATCAGCAGTTAGAGCATTAAGTAAAAGCACTGGTTCGGTCTCTCTGACAGATCTATTATCATATATGACATCATTAGATGATTAATACTGAAGCGTCAGTGCGTAGCAGCACGTTACTGTTGGAGCTGCTGGAACTCCTTTATATACAGTTTAATATGCAGGGACACCAGATAAATCTGAGGGGTCGTGAGATGATTAATGGGAGAGGAATGAAGAAAAAACAAAGGTCTGATGCACAAATCCGTTTTCGCTTTTTGGTCTATTTCTCTAATCTTGGGTTTTGGGTGAGATATTGGATCATTTGACAATTAATGGAAATGTAACCATGCGATAAGTTTAGAGGGAAAAATCAATATTTGGTGAAGCTGTTAACAACTCATAGACAACTGAAATGTGACCCCAACTCCACATTGATTTTTATAAGACGCAGGAGGCCAAAAAGGTTGGAAACCACTGGTTTAATGTTTAACATTGCGTTGTATTTTAAAAGTGTGTTATATTATTCACTGTGTAAGACTTGCATCTTAAAACTAACTAGTAACTAAAAGTGTTGAATTAATGTAGTGGAGTAGAGAGACAATATTTGCCTCTGAAATATAGAAGAGCGGAAGTATAAAGTAGCAGAAAATGGAAATACTCAAGTCAAGTACAAGTGCTTCCAAACTGTATTTGAGTACAGCACCTGAGTAAATGTACTTAGGTACTTCCTAAGTACACTGCCCAAGGTACAGTCTGCAGCCTTTTTTCCATAAACGAAACAACATCCCTATCCAGGCTGACGCAAACTTGAAGCCACTGACTTTATAATCAGTCTAAAAGAAGCCTATATATTAAAGCGGGCCTGTGTTGGAGCCATGAACCCCGGCGAGCCTTATCTCTCTCAGCCCCTGAGACATCCTGTATGCAGGCCCATTGTTCCCGGCTGCCCGGCTAGCTGTCAGCCTCTCCGCTCAAATGCACACCTGCCGCTCCACGCAGACAGAGTCAGTTTGTAGCCTCTACGGAGGAAATTTGGGGCTCGAGGTTTGCCAACACATTTGTACGTGTGTATAAGTTTATTTGTGTTACTCGCCTGCCTGCGTCTGTGCGGTAGGGGTAGGAGTGAGTAGAGTGTAATGGGGACTAGGTAATAAATAGGCTTCCACGGTCCATTTCCCGAAAAACATAGGACTAAAAGCTAGATGAAATAAATAAACTGCAAAATATACCACCTATGTATGAATGTATACTGCCTATGTAGACTTGACAGCCACTGTAATATGAAATTAGGCCTATACTAATAATCAATAAATAATAATCGATAAATTCGACGTAGCGTTTTTTTTCTGTCTTGTTGTCCAAAAATGTATTAAGTGATGTATAAGGACTTGTAACTTTAAATCAAGAGCTTTAAACCCATTATATCCATCTCTGCTTATAGTTGCTGTAGAGGTTAGTTACGCTCTTCGAAACATTAGTTTTTATAAAACACTTGTATTTATTATTTTATAAGGGTGTTTAGAATACACTTGCCTTTCAAACGTGCCCTTATCTCCTTATTGTTTACAAAACATTAATGTGAGGAAGCAGAGAACGTACACAGCTACATTTCAGGCTCGCCTCGACGGTCCCCTCTGCACACAGGAGGATGGCCAAGTGTCAGAGTTGCTCGGACTGGGACCACGGCTGGTCGATCCGTCCCGTTGCTGGTGGCATCTGCATTTCTTGGTTTCTATCTCTGCGCCTTCATGCTGGTTTTATTGAAGCAAACGACGGAAGGATCTCGCTTGTGCTCGCTGATCCCGGCGGTTCGTTGCTGTGTTTGTTTAGCGCTGAAGAAGAAGCCGCTTGGTTTGCAGCAGCGCGTCGACCACGCAGCCCGTAGCAGAGGTATCCAGACTTCCCACTTTAGCGGGGCGACGATGGGTTTTATGCTGAATTTGCACTGAAAATGTTCTCCCATTGAGTTCCTGTAATGCATCTCTTGTTTAAAGTTTAAAATAAACGTCCTTTCAAAACCAGTCAGTGAAGGATCATGCGCCTCACTCACACGTCTGAGCGTAGAAATATAAAGTGCATTGTGTGGACTTCATCAACAATAAATAATCTATGAAGGGAAAAAATGCAGGGTTTATTTTATTTTGTTAAAAAAAACAAAACTCAACGAGCCATTCAAAGGTATGTAATGAGTTGCTAGTATTTATTTTTGCAGAAATTTTGGACTGTGTAAGTTTTAGGCATTTTCGTTGTTGAACTGCTTTTTAAAATTTTAGTTTGCCTACATAAAAGCGGGTCAACAAAATTATAGGCTCGGCTGCACACAGATAATGTAGCCAACTTCAAACATCCTTGTTTTAGTAAAAAAACAAAACAAAAAAAAACCGCTTTGTTAATTAATGCACTTTTAATTTGCAATTTAAATAACCGTATGAGCTTTTTTTTCTCTGTCTCCGTAGCATAAAGTCCTATATAATAACGTTTATTGTTTTGCGTTAGTCTTTTTGCACTCGTTGCATTTATGCTGCTCCCTTGAATTAACGTCGAGGTGTTTAAAAGATTTAGTAGACTTCGAATTTCTTTAAATCCGCAATTTTATAAATGGGCCACTGTCACAGATAGAGAAACCTTCCGAATGTTGTTTCATGTCCAAACAACCCGTCACTAATTCGAACATCGCCTTACAATAATTAATTAAACCACAATGATGTCTTATGATAACAACTGCTATTACAAGACTTACTGGCATTGGGAAAACAACCATATGAAAACATCCTGCAAACGTCATTAATGCGCCATTACCACTGCTACGGTGTTAGGGTGTGTGTTGTTTTTTTGGGAGGGGGGGGGGGGTCTGGTGGTGGGGGTAGCGCCTGTGTTTGACAGGCGCTTGGGAGCCGAGAGGGTGGATCAAGGTGGATGTGTGGATACACCTCCAGGCGCCCTGGAGTCATACTGGGAGACGTTGGGCTTTACCGTGAACTCCGGCACCAAATACATGTGATCTTTGAAGGGTGATTTCACAATCTAATTGACAACGGGCTATTAGATGTTGAGAAGTAATATTCTGTAATTGGTCAGCTTTTAACATTATAATTCAATGTGCATGAGAGCTGTGATGTGTTGTCAAAACAGTCCGAAACCAGATGGAACTAATGGATCGATCCGCTGTGTATCCGCTAATGCGATAGTGATAGCAGGAGGGACGGGGCTGAGATCGGTCGGCGTATTTACGCGCTTCACGCGTCAACATGTCTCTTTTATGAAGAGGCTTGCTGGTCCTCGGGGCCGGGGGAAGGGCCTTTGGGGCTGACAGGAAAGCGCCTACGTAATTCAACAGTCAGCCTGCGACCCAACCGAGAAGGAGGAGCTGCCGGCCTGTTTTTTAGACTTTAATCCTCCGGAGAAGACTCCCTGTCAGCATACATCAGTATTTCAACAAGTGTGTTTCTGATAGGACAGCCTGGCATGGATGATTTCATCTTCGAGTGTGAGGTCACATGTTGTAACTGTAGAAGCACGTTGTAGGACTACTTTGCGTTGCTGATTTTTAATGACACTTTTCTGTCTTTTTTTTTTGGGGGGGGGGGCTTATTTCCTAAATGATTCCGTATTACCTAGTCGACTCAGTTAACTGCATTAGCATCGTTGCCTTTCTTGATGGCAGCCCTGACAGGCAGCATTTACAAGTGACAGAGAGAAAAACACAAACACTGCTGATATATAATACTGGCAACTTCTGCAGAAAGTAAATAACCTTACTTTATGCAGAAGTTGCCAGTATTATATTATAGTTGTTGTTAAGGTTGTTGTTTGTGCTGCTGCTGCTGGTTTACTGGTTTTATTTAGAGTAAGACATTTATTTTACTAAAAGTAAAATAAATGGTGGTAGTCTCCAACTGTAAGTGCGTGTTCGTGGTCACATATCCGGCGCAAAAGACATATCAAACTGACTTTGCATTTGATCAGATCTTTGTGATTTGTTTCTTCTTTTGCCGTGCTTGGAAATGAGCCATCAAAAATATAATGGAAAGTCATACTGCAGAGCAGTCACAGCCTACGTGCATCGCCATTTTCTACTAACATGGGATCATTTGTGAACTATATTAAATACAAATTACATTACATATGAAATTACAAAAAATCGTATTTATCGTGTGATGTCCTCAGTAAGGGAACACAAAATCCTTAAGGATGAGGCAGTATGCATATTTGTTGCAGAGCTATTGTGCAGTAACACTTAGGGTGTTACTGACATATTACACAAAAATATTAAACAGACATCAGTCACCGTGGGACACAAATGATCAATTACACTGTAAATGCAAATTATGATTGTGATTATTATTATTATTATTATTATTATTCCTCTAGATGAGAAGTTCTCTATTTTATCTATTCACACTAGTAGGATAAATTGGCCTTTAATAGATTAGCATAAATTAAGATAAATAGTGAGCAGCTGATTAAATATATATTCATTTTCCAGGGAGGCACTATGCCTGAATTTCAGATACTTTACGAACAGTGGAATAAGTGCAGAGCCAAACCCCACGCAATCCTGCACAAGGGTTTAAGATTATTATATCCTTGACTTTTATGAACTGTAAAAAACGACTGTATGTTAACAATATAGTACTTTTATACTGCGTTACCTTCACAGAGCTGTTTACTGTTGATTGCTGTTTGTCTAGTGGCAACAGTGGTTATTACAGCCTAAAGCATAAAACAGATTAGTTCATGACCACTGTATAACTTTAAGAAATACAAGTTTATTAAGAAATTCACAAATCTAGAAAAAGAGCGAAAAGTGCTAATTAAAATGAAACATGGCCCCAACATGAAGGAGACAATATATCTAATCACGTTTATAAAAAAATAATAATTAGAAAGATTAACAAAACCTGGCACTGGCTGGCGTCATATTGGAAATCATATCATACATACATATGGGATCAAGAAATATGGAAAACCCTGAATAGTATTTTTGGTAGTCTGGTGGATCTCTACCCACAGTTTCACCTTCTTAACTGAACAAGATTCA
Source organism: Xiphias gladius (assembly GCF_016859285.1). Lineage (NCBI taxonomy): Eukaryota > Metazoa > Chordata > Actinopteri > Istiophoriformes > Xiphiidae > Xiphias > Xiphias gladius. The sequence continues at coordinate 6,087,561 of NC_053406.1, read as the reverse complement.
CAAACCGTGACAGGAGGTGGAATTTCACCATGCAGACCTTTGCTCGGTGCGTGTTACTTAGAAGGCCAAACCGCTCTGAATCACCGACTTCATTAGGGCATCTTTTGTTCACGTTTCATTTGGCAATAGCTAGGAAAAGCCGTGCGTAAGGTTGAGAGAAATCATTACGCATACCAATAACACACAGCCGAGGCAATGTCAGCAATGTCTATCCCCGTGAAAGTTTTTCATAGGCGAATTTTGACGACAAGTTATGACCGTGAGTCCAAGTGTAACACAGGCGCACGAAATGGCTCCCAGAGGTTGTGCTACCTGATGTGTCCTGATGACTTCTTTACCCCCCGTTTCCATTTTGTAAAACTTTCTCAACATCAACTCGCGCATACCTCCTCATCGGCATTTACGGATGTCAGCTGGACCCAAACAGCTCGTCAGAATGGTCTCTTCAAAGTACTCTTGGTTCTGTTATGAAATCACAGGAATTTACTCTCTCTCTCTCTCTCTCAGAGTCCTCATTTTACACAGACCATTGGGTAAACTTTAAATATCAATCCTCGTGTGTAACGCCGAGTGTTTGGTCTCGTGTTCCCAGTAAGAGCAGTGCATCATGGAGAGCTCCGCGGGCTGGCGGGAGCAGGCGAACTGAAGACCCGCTCCGTTGCTGGAGGAGACCGGCGGCGGTGCCGCGGTGGCCGGGCTCAGCTGCTGGGCATGGTGGGGATGCGCCGGATGGTGATGGTGACTCATGCCGTTGTAAGAGTTCACCATGCTGGGGAGCGCCATGCTCTGCACCCTGGAATAGGGGTTATAAGATGAGGGGGGTGAGAGCCCCTTCACGTTCACTGGACTCACGTTGCCACTGGCCATCTGACAGGACGTGTAGGACATCGGAGTGGGCGGCTGGCCTAGTGACCAAGAGTTGTTCATGAAGCTAGACTGCAGGTACTTGGGCGGGGAAAGGTAGCCATAGCCGTCTCCTCCGAACAAGGACTTCCCAGGCTGGAAGTGCGTCGGCGGAGGTCTGAACGGCCGCTTCATCCTGCGGCGTCTCCTGTAGTTCCCCTTCTCAAACATGTCCTCGCAGGCCGGGTCGAGAGTCCAGTAATTCCCTTTTCTCTCCCCGCCGCCCTCCCGCGGAACCTTGATGAAGCATTCGTTGAGACTCAGGTTGTGTCTGATGCTGTTCTGCCAACCTTTTTTATTTTTCTCGTAGAAGGGGAATTTGCTGATGATATACTGGTAAATACCAGACAGAGTGAGCCGCTTCTCTGAGCTCTCCCGAATGGCCATGGCAATGAGAGCGACATAGGAGTAGGGCGGCTTCTGGGACGGATCGGGCTTCTCCGAGACTTTGTCCTGGACCGGTTCCTCTTTGGGCCGCTCTTTCTCCTTGCTCGCGTTGGTGTCGTGGATCATTAAGGCCATTGCGTCATCCTCTGAGTTTTGGTAAGTGGCCATCATTGCTCACACCAAAACAAAACAAGTCCAGTCCAGGTGCCGACAAGCAGAACCTTTAACGGCGCTTGCAACCTCGATCCGCGAAATGATGTACTGCAGAACCTCAGGATGCACCGCGAACTGAAAGCTGTCTCTCGGACTGCGCACAGGGAAATCTTTATTTTGCAGCTCAGTGGGCGACATGCACCAGACCTCCTTCTCTCTTCAACGGGGATTTTTCTAAACTGGTTTCTGATGCAGGCGCAACCGAAGTTGTGGTTTGCGAGTCAGTAAGCCCAGCCCTTTCCTCTTTTTTCAGGTCCGCTGACAGGCTGTTTTTGCTCCAATGCTCTCCGTGGAGCGACGTAGTGCTCCGTGATTTGTGCGCATTTGAGTTCCGCCTCCGGTGGTCACAGTGTATGAAAAAAATAATCAGCTTCCTTTAACATGTTGAAATTCGTGTTTATCAGACACGGGTCAAATGAGCACAATATAGACATTAAACAACTATTTCCAATCAAAAAGGAGACAATTACTGAGAACACTGTGGATACCAATGTACCATTCAAATACATTGCCGGAGCTTGTCAAAGCTAGCGTCCCCTTCTTTATGCTGTGTATTATACTCACAGACATTAAATGCAATGGCATAAAGGGCTATTAAACATTTTCTTCTGTTCTGCTTTTTTGGATTATAAAGCAAGCAAGCATAACATAAAGAGAGACCGAAAGAAAGACGTGATTTATCAAATAAACGTGTGATATTTTCATTCACAATGCAGTCCAAAAATGAAATACTTAATAATCTAATAATTCTAATGATATCTGAATAGTCGCTCTACACATTTATGTGAGATGTGGATCTTTATACATGCATTTTCTAGTCTGGACGAACAGTTGTTTCAACAAAATTAGCGCCAAACACCTTCAGTCAAACTATAGCCAAAAATTATATTTGACTAAGCTCTGCCAGATGGAGGCTCTCACATCCTAACCTTAGTCCAAAGACATGCACATTTGCAAAGGGCTGCATGTCCACAGCTCTAAGAAATTCGGGATAGATAGTGCGGCTTAATTAGCTCACAATGAGAGGGAAGTGCACGGAGGGGTATACATTTCCTCGGCCACCCATGAGGGTCCCCTCGGCTTTCTCTGGGAGTGTATTTCCGTGCTCTGGGAGCCCGTGCAGGTGGAACAGCATTGGCATGTGTGTCATCACCCTGCACCCAGTCTGCAGCCTGGCCGCAGCAGCTGAACAGCGCTGAGAGCCAACCATCTCTCAACGTGCAATTACCACAGACTCACAGTTTCAAGCGTTACAACGCGATGTTTCTTGTTTCAGTCGCTTTTTCACATGTTTAAGGCGGAGAGCATTTCCAGATAATCTCAACAACACCATTATGCCATTGCTCTGTAAGTATTTGGCTTGGTTAAAACATTACACCATTCGGTGTATTAATTGATTCGCAAGACGAGATAGTTCCAGTTATTATTTTGGGGGTCAAGAAAAATAAAAAACATTAATATATATATATATATATATAGATAACATTTTTATAAATATAAAATGTAAATTAATTGCATTGATTCTGCTTGTTTGTGAAAGAGGACATCGGTGTGAAAAAATGACTAGTATCCTGTAAAGAATAGTTTAACTTGATTAAACAGTTTTATTTTTGTTGTCATTAATCTCGGTTACAGATAAAGGCATTTACTGTCCATTTACATGAAACACACGAATCAACAGAAGTATTTTGCAGTGGTTTGTTTGTCAAAATAAAATAAAAAACCACAAAATAGACCCCTTTGTCCTAGCCCGCTATGTGTCTAGGTTTACTGTACCTCATGATTTTGGGAGTTGTTTAGTCTTCTTTTATTGTTCCAGAGAAAGTCTCTGGTCTTCTCGTCTGCTCTGGTTCGGCACTCAAACAATCACCCAGCAAACTTTTGAGGAAAGACCTGTCAAAGTAACATTTTTGTTTAAAACTGGTCTGTTTACACGATTGTTTTAGCATTCGCATTGGACTCATGAAGTCTTGCAGAGAAATTAAAAAAAAAAGCGTGAGTATGAAAAATGAAATGCAGAGGTTGATTTGAGCGCCATAAGACAATGTAATAATGCTATGTCTCATTTTGCGGAGGGCCCCCCCCCAACCCCTTCAAAGACCCCCTGGTGGTCCCCGTACATCTCCCTAAATAACACTGTTAGGCTAGCCAACTTTTAAAAAAAAAATTTTAATTTTTTTTTTTTTGGCTAAAATGTTAAAAGCTAAGACGCAGACAGAAATGTCCTTGAGAACGCTAACGCCAGGGGAGACACTGCCTTGTGGGTGAGGTTTCTCTCAAAGTCTAGGCCGTCAAAGTAGTTTTACAGTGGCTGGAAAATACTCCTGTTACCACCGGTGATAACGTTTCATGACAGTGGTCCTCTCAAACCTGACTAATTAGCCCAACATTTATATCGCCACTCGAGCAACACCGTAAATTTGACATAATTTGGCCAAAAGTTCATTTGTTTCTTTGCCTGTATTGCAAACGGACCCTTGGGCCACTTGTCTCTCCAGGTACAGCTAACGGTCTCGGGATGTTTTATTGTCCCCCCCTCCTCCATCACCTGTAGCCTTCGCGGGTCGGAGCTGCCGCAGTCACGCGCGTCACGTCACAACAAAGCCGTAAACTAGCATGTCGACAATCCGTAAACCAAACACGGAGCCTGAAACCCGAACTGGTTTGCAGGCTTCGGCGAGGCGCCGAGGAATGTTGATTGGAGAGCCTGTTTTCGTTTGCAAGGATTTTGATGGGCGATAAATAAACAAATAAATTAATACATGCAACAGAAATAATTAACGGTAAAGAAGGGACCTATGGCCACAGTGCAAAAAAAATGACATTAGCTAACACATGCTAATTCATGCAGCGTGATATGGGCCCATAGACGGATATTTGCTCTGGACCTAAAGTTCGTTTTGAGACAAGGTTTCTCATTTCTGATTTATTTATCGTATTATTATTTGTTTTATTATTTTATTGTACTATGTTGCTGTGAAAATGTTGTTCTGAGCCACATACAAGGGATCTCTGAGAAAAGCACACACTGAGAAAAAGTGAAATTCCGTTTTGTTTTTTTTTTGTTTCTTTAAAAAAAAAAAAAATGAATCTGACTTGATTTAATTATAACCGGGAATACATGCCACGGTGTAGTCTATCCTGTCAAAAGGAACTGTTAGTCATGTATAAAGTGGATTTTCCTGGGCTGCACGAGATGTGTGAGACTGCGGCATGCACTCCAGTTACTGAGAAGGCTATCGCAGACGGAGAAGAGTCCGTGTTTGCCTCTTAGATAAATATACATCCTCCAAAAGTCTTTCTCAAGTTATCGCTCGATCCCCCTCGAATAAATAAAAACAAATCCTATAAAAAGATTCCGACACGTCTCACCGCACACTCGGACACACAACTCTGGAAACGTATCTGGAAATGCATGCGCATTCATATTGCATGTGTGACAGGCCTAGGTGCAATAATATCTATTTCGGTGATAGGCTACAGCATAGCAGTTCCTCCGAACCTCCCCAAAGAGCGGCAATGAGCAACAAATGACTTGTAAAAAAAAAAATCCCAAGAACTCAGTAAGACCCAGTCGGGTATGAGTATGTTCTATATAGCTTCTCAGCAGTTCGTTTTAAACGAGCTTATTGTAGCATCTTACGGTATAGGCGACTTACTGTATATGTCAGTCTTCTAGTCCTAAATGTTCTGTATTAAACAGCCTATTTGCTGTGTTATTTGCCTCCTGCAAGGCCTCTACTGTAGCTTTGACTTGACATAGATCCACTAGTCCTTTTTTTTTTTTTTATATGCGTGTGGTAGGTCTACAGTAAACTGAAGAGCCGTCATTGTAACGGGCCGTAATGTAATTTGAAAGAGTGGAATTCCTGTCCTCGCGCGCTTCCTGCCCTCGCAGGTCTGGGACTAGGATGTTTATGATAGCGCGTGCGGGTGGAATGCGGCGGACGGATCCACCGGGGTCAGTTCGGGACCGGAGAGCAACCACCCGGGCTGGGGAGGCGTCAGCCAGCCTCTGGCGACAAGGTAGGAGCAGGCAGAGGGAAAACTGATGAGAGCGTTGCAATTTCTAGTTGTAATTTATTCTTATTATTACGTAACAAAGTGTGTATATGTAGAATATAATTGTTGTATGGTGATAATTATGTTCGTAATATATATTATATTAGCAAGCAACAAGATATGTAAATGAATAAATGAATGAATGACTAAATAAATACATGAATAAATTAATAAATTAATAAATAAACAAATTAATAATAATTATTATGATAATAATTACAATAATAACAGGCCTATTGTTGGTAGTGCTAATAGTATAGCAGCAGTATTTTAACTGCTGTTTTATTCAACTATAATACTTCATTCCAACTACAATTATTATTGAAGATCATCGTGGTTTTTTAATGCCAGACTTATCTTTTTTCTCCCGTGTTTTCTTAACCTGATGAGCCTACACTGGTTTATTTTTTGCAAAGAACCACTGCTGTGTAAAGACAATAAAGGGATACACTTTATTTTTTTTATTTTTTCCAGTTCTCAATAAGATCCGACAATTTATCATCTGAATATATCTCTTATAAGTGGGAGAAAGTTACATTGACATGAAGTCTTGACAATTTTATTATTGTGGATAATAAAATTATCGATGTGAAATTAATTTAAGAGTAAATTGGAATGAATTTGAAAGACAAAATTAGTACATAAATGGTTTAATTTAACAGTAGAGTTAGCCAGCCTGCCGGAGACTTTGTAATCCCTTTGCTCTTTCACAGATTTCTGTCCTTATATGTATATATGGTACCCATAAAAATACCTGTGGGGTATAGTGTCTGAGTTAATGTTTGTGAATTCCAACATTCAAATAATTGTATTAAGTATATATCATATAGAATATATTTTCTTGTTTCATCTTGAGTGACAAGAGAATAGGGCCCTGTGGTCCACAAGCATTGATCCATCTGTCCCGGACAGGCGGCAGGAAGAGACATCTCTCACTGTTTGTCCCAGCTTGATCTTGCTGGGTCGGCCTCTGGTTCATTTGCATCTGGCTTGCCTTGCATGATTAAACATCAACAAGACGTTGCCTCTTCTCAATGGAATCCTTATTAGGAAAGAGATGGGCGATGGGGGATGGAGGGAATAGGTGAAGAGGAAGAAGAAGGATGTACCCTCAGCCCTCATGCAGCGTCTCCAACATTGCTCTTGTTCCTCTTAGAAAGAAGAGAGAGAGATAGAGCAAATAAACACTGACCACCAGACTCCCCCGATCTCTCTTTACATCCCCAGCCGCATGGATTAAGGTTCGGGGAGGGATGAGGATGGGGGGATACACACAGACGTAAACACATATGCACACATGGTCTCACTTTTGAGGTATTGTGGTAATATGCATGTGCTGCCATAGGAACAAATGCCTATATTAAAAGATGTATTAAGTGGTATGCTCAGCGGGTGCCGTGTGAGGGACTATTCCTTACCTTTTACAGTCCATCCCCTCTCTTTCAAACACTCAGATCTTTGTGTGAGAACACACACCATCCCCAGGTCTACCCCACATCTCCCAAATCATCCCCCTTCATCAGCTCCACTGCGGAGGGTGATGTGTTTTTCTGGTGGCCCAGTTTGTTTCCTTTTCTTATCGCCTGCAGAAACCCAATGGGAAGCTCTATGGCCTTCTACAGTAAGCCTGGTGATATAGACATAATCCACTGAAAAGCAAAGAGGCCCTGAATTTGGTTTCGTAACTATTATTCATTATATCATTATTTTCACACATCAAAACAAACAAGCAAAAAACAAACAAAATATAACACTTTAATTTGCTAATTTCACTTTGTTGGCAGGTTTATCGCTCAGTTTAGTAAAAAATATGTTAAAGGCTTGCTATTAGACAAAAATGCCTGAACACTTTTTTTTTTAATGAGTGAAAAATGGAAATGAAGTTCCACGTGGATATATGTGGGTATGTGGGTAAATGCCAGAATAGATGTCAAAAGCAGAAATCAATGATGGACAGTCATTTTTCTGCAAGTGCAATAACAGAAAATCTGAAAGGACTGCAGAAAGTAACAGATAAGATAAAAGTAGAAGAAAAGAGTGCAGACTGACTGAAAAGGATAAGTCAAAGTAAAGAGGGTGAGGCGAGAGGTGAAAATAGAGGGCAGAGCAGAGGAGAGCCACATTGTGTTCTTGCTAACCTTTACTGAGAAGTGAAGTGCTGCAGCCTCCTGCCAACAAGATTCTCTTTGAGGTTTTCTTGAACTGCTGCCAGAGCTTAAATGATTCACAGGAGCAGACGTACGTGTGTACTGTATGTGTGTTCAAGCCGAGGGAGAACTTTTGAGCCAACACGTAGACTTTTTTTGTGTGTTTGTGCATATACTGTATATTTACGCGAGAGGTAGAGTGAGATAAGGGGAGGGAAAGAGAAAAAGAAGGTAAGCTGGTGATTTTCAAAGGTCTAGGTGGATGTGACTAGAAGAACAGTAACAATCCAAACTCCCACTAAGCCAAAATTTTCCTCCTCACAATATAAACTTCCTCAACATTCGCCGGCTGAACCTTTTCACCCCCAGAAACAGCTCAACAACTCACAGCCACGGCCAGACTCACACTTCAAAATCCCCAAACAACTTCAAACTTATTTCCACATCTTCATCCCTGCCAGGGATTAGATTTCAAGCCAAATCAAAACAAGTCACTTCGTTAGAGGTAATTACACAGGTAGCCTACCTCACAGGGCAAACAAACATGGCTGCCAGCTGACACCCTGAAGACAGATCAAAGTGTGGCCTGACAGGGAATGGGGAGGAGAACATTCAAACATTGGCTTGTTAACCGCTCACATACTCTCATCTTCACTTACATGTGCATGACTAGCTGCAGGAACGTGTTTACGGGAGTGTGTGTACACATCTCGCACTGTCTTCTTCACACACTTCCTTTTTTATAGGCAGGGAATTCTGCAGTTGAAAGATGGAGAGGAATCAGAGGTGAAAAGGGTGACCTTTACAGTTGAGCTGCATGTGAGAACAGTGTGTGTTAATGGTGCAGAACAGCAGAGATGTACTGCACATACTGTGCTAAGGGTGGTACTCTGCTTTGGTGGTCTGTGTGTTAGCCCTGTGAGGAATGATATCGGACATGGTGGATATGTTACCTGTCAATGTGGCTCTTTTCTATGACAGGTGCATTATGATAGCCATGTTTAAGCCTTGTTCCACTTACTCCTAATTTCTTGTCATCTTAGCTTTTTCAACCTTTGGAATTCTTTAAGGTACCACAATCTTTTTTTTGCACCTGCACTTGATCAAAAATGCAACTTTTTATGTCATAAATACTAAAACACAGATAAATAAGGCTTTTAAAATCCCAATTCAGGCCCATTCTTGAATATAACTGTTGCAAAATTGCAAGGAATATTCCATACGTGTGTGTTCTCTTTCTAGCACACTGTGCAGCTCCCTTTAAACCCAAGTGTTGTTAGGGAAACCAGGCAAGGTTATTCCTCCCTTCTCTAACATGCCAGCCTACCCGTGTACAATCGAGCACCGTGCATGTGGGTTGCAGTGAATAAAGTAAGAGATGTTATCTGATCGCCACATGGAAAAAGAGCAATGGGAAACCAGGCACTCTGAACACCAGCTGTCCATTATGGTATTTCTACCTGTTTTCTCTTTCTCTCTCCTCAGGGCTCTATATTGTTCTTTGGTTGCTCCTTTATCTCTCTATTACTTATTAATTAAGCATATTTATAGCTTGGGGTCCATGCTATGCTACTTTGCTAATGACAGTCTCATTGATTGGTGGAACAGAAGCTGCTGTAAGGGATGGCTTTCGTGCATTACAGCTTAATGTGCTGCAACATGTACACTATAGTCCTAAAACAGAAAAGGGAACAGAAGAGGTAAAACGTGGACTGAGACGAGACAGAATGCAGTATTAAAGACATAATGAAACAATGGAAAATATATTTTATGATCTAAGATTTGAGTATGTTGACAAAGTATATAGTTTTGACCCAATGATTTCCTAGTAGAAAAGTGAAAATCAGGCAAGAAATAAGTCGTTGACTATAAGAAATGACCACAAGCAAAACCAAACAATTTGGCAACTGAATAGCAAAAAAGGGAATTTGAATAAATCAGAGATTCTTCTTTTTGGATTTGGCCATCATTTTCTTTGAACATAAGATTTTGCAGACACTGAGAGATGACGTTTTGGGCCACAGCTGCTGACTTCAAACAAATCCAGTGACTATAGTTTGAAGATGAGATCTTGAAACCACACGCACCACTAAAACACACTGTGCTCGGCCAACAGTGTGTCATTCTCTGTAGGATCCGCTTGCACACAGCACACCACACAAACCTCCCCAATTCCAGCTCTCCTGCTTCCGTCATGACCTCAATAACAAACAGGAAAACCAGGCAATGGAACACACGCACGAGACAAAATCACTCACATTAAAAAAAAAAAAACATGAACACACACACACATACTTGGACAGAAAACTGCACATAAAGTGGCTGTGGTAACCTTGACTAATGTTAAAGAGTGGGCTAGCAGGGAGCAGAGGAGGAGAGGGGGGATTGGAGTTACTGTTTCCAACTGGAACACAGCAGAATCCCCTCTGGCTCCACTTGGGCAAATCATAATCACCTATTTACTGCTGGAAAATGTGGAAAAAAGCTACAAGTCCAAAAAGAAAGGTGAAATGTGAGTAAAAGGAATATTGATCGATCACAGTTAGTTATTCCAACATATTTAACCCCCTGGAGACACCATATTTTTCTTGTTGTATACTCTGCTGTTTGTTGTACTTGGGTCTGAGTGTCAATTTAACTTTTCCTAATTCATAAAAGTTCTATAGAAATATTCTGATTTTCAGAATCTATAATGGAAAAAGTAAAAAAAAAAAAAAAAGTGAGAAAGGGGTTTCTAAGGGATCAATTACTTTTAATTAATCTTTACTTCTAATATTTATTAAAGATTTTAGAAAAAACAGTCATTTAATTTTTAAATGTTTTAAAAACAGAATATTCATATAAGTAGGTCTTGTCATAACTATCACTGTGACGGTAATGTGTTGGTGTTAAAAGTGCTACATATTGCATCTTTAAATGAGCAAAAGTGCTAATCATTTTGGTGTGGAACATGATTCTTGTTATAATTAACTACTGCTTCCAAACCAAGTATTACTACGGTGATGAATTACGGTTAGTTTGTGGGAAACAGGTGGCTGTCAGAATTGCAGATCATGCAAGGTGGCATCCATCACTGTTTGATTCAGAGTTGCGGAGGAAAAGAGGAGTACTAGAAGGGAGAAGAGAGGGCAGAGCAGGGCAAGGCCAGAAAAGGGGGGATAAAAGGAGGGAGAGAGAGCTTCCTTTGGTGCATTTTCCCCCGAGGGCAGAGAGTAGGAGAGGGGCTGCTCCCCTGACAGATCTGAAGATGTCCTGTTTTGCTTTTCCTCTGCTCTCCCTCTTCCTGCAGGAAGTAACATCACGCTGGGCACCAAAGCCTTGGCAAGCTCTGGCCATTCATATCTGGTTCTGATGTGTGCTTCTACAGATGTACAATGGAACAATAATGGATAGAAATGCAGATGTGCAAAAAGTCAAATGTAATTGATGTGAGATGCAGAAGAAGTATTGCATGTGGTCGAGCCACTGTATTTATGAATAGTTTAATTTTATAACATGTCACTTTGAAGAAACTCTTCTTCAAGATGAAGTGCCAGGAGAATCTGCATATGCCGCTGAAACATACAGTGCGGTAGACACGGAATTTCATGTTATACTGCACGTGTTTTTCAAAATGACAAGATGACATCATTGTTGCAAACCATTTCGGCAAAACAAGTGAGAGAAAATTCTTTGCTCTAAATATTGACTTCAAAACATCCTAGAAATGTCCAAAGACAGGGAAAAATGCATTGTAAACATATGAGACATGTAAAAAAAAAAGCAAAAATGTCTCAAGAAAATTTAAGTGTGACGTAGATGAAACACTGAAAGAAGCCGAATTTTAGTGATTAGTGAAAGAAGATGAACTGGCCGTTGCCGTGGAAGTGCTGAGAGAAGCTGAAGTTTCAGTACTAGTGTAAGCACTGAATGGAGTTGAAGTGTGAATTAAGCGTGCTCAAGGCTGAAAATCTGCTGTTAAAAATGTTAAAATAGTTGAAATGCTGAAAGAAGTTGAAGCAGGAATGAAACACAATAAGTGAAAGAAGTTGCAATGGTAATTAAAACGGAAATGCTAAAAGAAGCTGAAGTTTTGGTGTAAGCACTGAATGAAGCGGAAATGTTAATTTGAGTGTAAACGCTGAGAAAAATTGCAGTTGCCAAATTGTGATAAATTGAGCAGAAAGTGTTGGCTGAAGTGTAATCTCTGAAAGTAAGAACTCCCATTAAACTCTAAGTGCTGTGAGCAGATGAAAGCAATGGAACTGCCAGTTGAAGAGTAACCACTAAACGGCTAAATGCATTGGAAACAAATGAGATTATTTCACCCTAATAAGAGAATCCAACACTTGTCATGAGAGAAATAAATTAAATTAATTTACCAATTAAAACACGTTCAAGTTCATATCCAGAAATGTCAGTTTTATAGTGGAATAAAACACAGTTTGCACGTATTCATCCATATGATACATGTGCCAAACACACTCGTAAAGATGTCACATTCATTCATAAAACTTGGCGACTTCAAATTACATACAAATATGCACACAGACATATATACACTGAGGGCTGTGGTGACTTTTGTTCCCATATCCATCCACACTTCTGTGATTCACACTGACATAATCACCAATACACACCCAGTGTAGGCTCTGCAGAGTCTCCAAGGACCCACTTATGCTCTTTGAGTCTCCATCCCGAGCCAGGCCCTCTCTTCCTCCTTTCTCTCTCTCCTTCGTCCATGAGCCACATTGCTCTCCTCCGCTCTCCTCTGACTATTCATTCACACTGGCTGCCTCTGTGTGTGTGTTTTCCTCTCATTCTTAGTGTGAGACTTTATCTCTGCATCAGATAAGGCTGTGGTACTGGTCTTAAACCTTCAGCAGATCTGTCCAAACACATGAGCTCATGTCAGAGGGCTGCTGCTGCCTGTTAACTCCATGAGCTAATATAGAGTCCATGTGTTTGTTGGTTATGCTGTGTGGAGTTGTGGTGGGTCGTGGTTTCTTTCTTCAACTCCGACTTCAGTTTCCTATCATTTCTCTTCCTATCCTTTATTATTTGCCATCCCACCACTTAATTTTGATGATTTTGGCTATGTTCCCCCGTCTTTTTTATCTCTTTTTTTCTTGCTCTCTTTCCGTATGTCTCTCGAACAGCTTGAATTTGATCATGTTAACACTATCAGACGTGGAGATCTCAAACACAGGGCGTTGTCAAGACAACAAAGCTGAAGCCACACAGGCAGAGTTGCGCCCGACCTGCATGATGGTCTCTTTGGTAATGCTCGTGTGTGTGTGTGTGTGTGTAAGTTGTATAGTAAGGGACTGGGTGAGCAAAAGGGTGCAAATGTGTATGTGTTTCACAGTCTGGTACAGAGAGAACAATAGCTGGGTATGTGATTTTTGTATGCACACGTGTATTTCATCACCCTGCGCCTGTTTGGTGATTGGCTTGTGTGTGTGTGTGTGTATTGCGTCCCCTTGGTGGTGGTGGTGGGGGTTGGGGATGGCTGGTGGGGAGGGTGGGGGGGTCCGTTAGCAAGGGACTAAGGTTACCCCCTGATCGAGGCAGCGCGGGGTCATCCCGCGGCGGGACACTTCTCAGGGGCGACCCCATCACCCTTAGCGGCCCCCCGAGCAGACGGGACTTCTGAGGAGAGAAGAGGAAGGACCAGAGGAGAGACCCCCGGAGAACAGGACCCCCGGTCTGCCCCAGACCCCGGACCCCAGCCCCGGCAGGGTCCGACCCAGGCCCAATGTGTTCCCAATCAGGAGAAACACAAACAATACTTTTATTAAAGAGAGGAGACCGCTGAGGCCATCCGCACACACACACACAGACACAAACACACCCACACACACCCACACACACACACACACACACACACACACACACACACACACACACACACACACACACACACACTGGGAGAGAGAAGCACACATTTCTTTTCTCTTAATATAAATGGGAGCAAAATTTATGTTTTATTAAGACAAAGACTAAGCAGCGATAAATCAGCACTGGCAAAGAGCTGTCGAATCGCTATTATCACGATCACCAATGACCCCAAATCCTGCCTTCCCTTTCCTCCTCCGCCTGCTCTCTCTTCCATTCTTCTTGGTCTCTATCCGGGAAAACAAACGGAGGGATTAGGGATTTGTGGACGGGTAATGGGAGCCATGTGGAGGAGTGTGACTGTGGGGGTCTCCTGCCAGATTAGGGGGGAGCAGCAAGGCCCAATCCCTCATACTCCTTCCTAAAGGCAGCTAATGTTTCTTTTGAAGAAATAATCCCGTTTGGCCATCTAATAGCACTTGGCAATTATGAGCCTTTTCAGGGCATGTATGGTATTACCAGAGCTGGCTACCAGTGAGGAGGGACGGAGGGAGCTCGCTATAAAGTCAGACTGCAGGTAGAGACTTTTTCGTGGAACAGAGAGAACAATAAAGCACCTCAAATGAGCACATGGAGACGTTATACTGTAAATACCCAAGAAGGTTGATAGAACCAGAATTTGTCTTCTTCTTTTTCCTCCTCGTCTTTTTCTTCTTCTGGCCTGTTTAGTCACTGGGAGACTCTTTACGGCGTCAGGTACGGTACAAACCAAACTATCATCAAAGCTGTGTTACAATTCCATACTACTCTAAGACAAGACATTTATGTTGACATTTTTTTTTTTTTGGATTAACCTCTTTTACTGATGTTTAATGTGAAGATGGACCTAATATAGAGAGAACCCACGTGGCAGAGTTTAAAATGTACAAATTTTTGTGTTTTGTTGGGAATTACGTAACACTGAGCACATGCCTGTAACTGTTACAGCCTGTTGCTGTGAGTTTTGTGGCTGTCACTAAAGCTGAACATGTTGGAGTGAAGAAGCCGTTAGTGTGTCCCCTTAAAATAGTTGTAATAGAGCTGTTTAAATAGTACCCAGAATTACAATACACACTAATTTTAACTGAGTATGTTCTGCTTTCACCCTGGAAAAGTGATACAATTAGTTACACTCAAACATGTCTCTATGAAGACTAACTCTGCTTGCTTTATGATGATGATGTCCCAATTTCATAAATAGTCATTCTACACTGTATATAGAGCGAAAACCATGTGTCTCCAAATTTCAGAAAAAGTGAAGGATGAAATGTTATGGGATAAGACAATTCTCCACACTTCTTAGGCTAAATAATAATAATTAAAAAAAAAACTAAACACTTGGATTATCTGAAAAATGCATTATCACAATCATAGTTCATGAAAAGTTGATGTTTTGGGGATACATGATTTTCATAGTATGTCACAGTATACTTGGTTTTCCGGTTAGTATACACACAAACAATGTACTTTACAACATGTGCTTGTACACCCATGGATGTCAATCAAATTGCCACTGCCTATTACAGAGCAAAATGTTTTATTAAAGTTTTAATTGTTATTTTTTGTTTTCCTAGATCTCACCGCCATCTTTGCTTTATTCGAATTTTTGGGGAGCTGTGAGCAGCTCCTCCAATACTTCTGTGCATTATGGGACAGTAGTGTACACCAACATTGCTCTCAAAAATCCAGAATGTTTTTTAGTATGAATACTGATGTTTTTCATGTCTATTTAAGTTTTCAAATGTGAAAACTTGAACTGCTTAGAATTAGTATGTACTATTGATTTGGGGCACAGCTCATGATTATGTCACACATTTGGCCTACAAACGTTGCCCCCTTGTGGACCAGTACAGAGAATAAACATCTTTACAAAGAGCTACTACTGATGGTCTGTCTGACTGACTGATCCCAGTCTGATAACAGGCTCTTTGTTAGTCTTATATGTTATTCCAAACAAGAACTGTTCAGAGAGACTTTAGAAACACTGGGAGTTTAACAAGCTACAGGCAGAAATTATTGTCCTCTCTGTGTGTTCATTTTTATTGCACGTGAGGATATAGGGTTTGAGTAAAAATTATTAAATAATTACCAGACTTTAGGTTGCGGGTGGATGACCAGATCCACCAGAAGTAAGACATTTGGTTCTGAGAAAGGTCCTGCCCCCAATAACACACACACACACACACACACACACACACACACACACACACACACACACACACACACACACACACACACACACACACACACACACACACAGGCACACACACACACACACACACACACACACACACACACACACACACACACACACAGGCACATTTATGCATCTGCTGCCGCTTCAGACCCCCTTTTCTTAAATCACAAGTAAGCCGGATGGAAGGGAAGAATTAACCCCTATGCAGAGGGAGGTGAATTAGAAGTCAGACTCTTCACACCTTGTCCGCTTTGCGCAGACACACACACATGAAATGCAGGCATTCTCCGTGTCAGCTCAAGCGTAATATCCAGCAGACGATGGAGAAGTGTGTGTATGTGTATGTGTCTGTGTGTGTGTTTGTGTGTATGTGCGTTTTTGGAAGGACTCATCATGTCACACCACCTTATCGGCTTCTGTCTGTTCATCATCTGTCTGTTTGTCTCAAGCTCGTAGAGAGGAGACTCCCTCCTATCTTTCAATCAAGTCCTAGCAAAATTTGCCAAAGCTAGGTTTTTACTGTTGTGTGATTCAGAGTCTGTCTAGACCAGCAGTTCTCAAACTGGGTGGCACAGAGCCACTGCTTTTGGGGAGGGGGGACTAATTTCAATGAATATGATTTATGTAGGGAAAATAAACAAACAACACTTTGCTGATGCTATTGTGCTAACCTCTATTTCACTACAATTCAACTTGGATCCGTTTTTATTAGTTACTTCCCCTATCATTGTCAATGATTGATACGAGAAGGAATCTGTAGAGATGTCACAACATCTGAGTTAAACAAGTCCAAAAAAGCTTCACAGAGTACAGTTTCCTTGTGATCAACAGCTGGGGCGGGGAAAAAAATATGATTGTCATTACAAGTCTGACAAGTCTGAGCTAAACTTAGCAGCGGCCCAGATCAGGCCTGCTCTGAGTGCTAAAGTTGAAAAGTTCATTGTCACATCAGCTGATTACATGGAGCTCAGATCAGAGCGGTGCTGAATGGAAGGCTCCTGGGTAAAACCTTCAACTGTAAAAAAGTTTATTAGTGATTGAGAAGGAAGAAAACACTCCTCCTCTCCTTTGTATTCCTCCCTTCTTCCCTTCTGTCCGGCCAAGGGCCCGGTTCATTCAGTAAGTGGGGCGTCGAAGGCGAACGTTGGTGTTTTATACATCAAAGGCCAGCACACGCACATGGAGGAACACGCCTGAAATAAAAGGCCTGCAAAAAAACAAACACTGCCCTTTGTTCTGAGAGCCGAGGTCTCTTTCACCCATGATTAGAGAACAGAGCGAGGGAAGAGGAGGCCGCGAGTGTGCAGATGACGTAATGAGTGGCCATATTTGCTTCATCAGATTCTTTGAGTGGGATCTGTAACAGTGAAGGAACCGGAGGGTGTCAGTCAGCGGAGCCCCGGCCGCCAGGAAATGTCACTGTGGTGGGGTTACGATGATGGCACGACATAGCTAATCAGTAATTGCTGATTAGCCCTTCCGTGCATAGAGATAGCTGCTGGAGATGGAGTGTGGCTGCTGGAGTCAGGAGGCCTTTAAAAATACAGCTGGAAAATGGTTTTCCATTTCCTTTGCAATAACATAACTCCAAGCGTAAAAAGTATTAGTATGTGACATTTATATGAGAATGTCTGTTTACTACTCTTTCACTGATTCATCTTGGAGATACATGGAGCTCATTACCGATTATACTGTACGTTTGATGATCTAAACACAGCCA
Organism: Xiphias gladius; assembly: GCF_016859285.1. NCBI lineage: Eukaryota > Metazoa > Chordata > Actinopteri > Istiophoriformes > Xiphiidae > Xiphias > Xiphias gladius. The sequence continues at coordinate 6,070,076 of NC_053406.1, read as the reverse complement.
GATCTATGTAGATGCAAATTGCACTGTCAGTTGCATGCAATCTAGGATTACAATCTTGGTTTGAAATGATCATCTTCTGATTTGATGAATGCTGAAAGGACGTAGTTCACTGGTGGAATTTTTTTCAGAAATAACGGCGTCACCACCAAAAGAAGAAAAAATGAAAAGCATGATTATCAAGGTAAGGATATAAAACGAGATATAATAAACAGCAAATTAATACGCTGAACTACAGAAAACCTCTGAAAGAAAGGAAAATAAGTGGAATTTTGTACAAAAGAGAAAGCTGAACACAAAAACAACTGGCGGCAGATTACTGCAGGAGCCAATGCAGCCAGGACGGCAACCATCTCAGCAGCTGCTCATACCGCAGCAGGTCGAAGAGCGCTGATGTCTACTTAGTATCCAGAGGTAACTGCAGCCAAATGCAGACTACAGTACTGTATGTTACGATCATCTATTACTGATTTATGCACTGTTTTGATTTTTAAAAATGAGATTGGTGCAGTTCCTCTGTACATTTGCATGGTGCCCATATGTCTGCTGTCAAGGAGTTTTCTACGGATTCTGTCACTATGAGAATCTCCCTTTAACGTAACTGTGCAAATTTGTATAAGTAGAGGTCGACAGTTTTCTTTGTAAAACCGACCCCTGCGAATTGTATTAAAGCGAATATCTCCTGTCATTTGCAATGTCTCCTTTTTTAAACATGAGATAGGAGCATACTGAATACATTCTAGATGAAACAATTATAGCTGGTCATGTGCGCATCCACCAAACCTCAGTGGGATGGGTGCCGGATAAAGATAAATCTGTACAATCGAGAGCGTACCCGCACGCAGATTTAACGTTTCGACCAACAGGTCTACCCCAGGCAAATATTATTTAGCAAATATATAATAATCCTGAGGCAAATATTATTTGCCTGAGTAAGACATGTTGTATAATAGTGTTGTAGATGTTGGTCAAAACAATGGTAACAAAAGGGGGCTGTGAATATCGTGTGCAGGTACTCTTTGTACTGTATTTCATACATTCTAGGTGAAGCCTCAGATGGAAGGAACTCTGCAGTTCCAGGTGTGAGGGCTTTTTTGATAAATAACACAAGTCTTCAACCTGCATTTATCAATATTTTCATTGTCTAGTTTATACTGGATTTATACTAAATTATATTTTTGATGTTATGAAATTATAGGCCTAAGGCATGTTGACGGTTTAGATTATTGTGCAATTTTTTCTTCACCTACATTATCCAGCTATACATTTTATCTTTTAAAAACAAAACAAATCTCAAAAACACGTGAATTCCCTTGTCTTTGATCTCTAAACGGTACAGCCATACGTTTCCTATACTGCAACGCTATTACCTCCTTTGTCTCATATCTGTAGTCGGATATCAAGAACAGGCCTCATGTAGTCCTGTTTGAGCATATCGATCTGAAAAAAGAGTTGTATCTCTCTCTGGTCAGGGAGATTATATCCGACTGCTGTAAATCAGACACAGGTGGATGAACTTCCTCCTTCCTATGTCTGCCTCCCAGCTAACCTCTCCTTTACCCTTTCCTTTCTTTTCCTCTTTGTCAGTCTATTTTTTTCCTCCCCTTGATACACCCCCGTTTCTATAGTCCAGTTCAAGATATCATGAAAATAAAAAAGGAAGGCAAAGAAAAAAGTTACGGCCACGTGAAGCTATTCATGCACGGATAGTAGCCGACATGCTTCAAATACACAAATGTTTTCTCACACTATTTCTTTTTTCTTCACCTCTCCCTTTGGAAATGTATTATGTTGGAAGAAATGAAACCCATGCAAAATGCAATAGATAAACATATATGACTTAAAATTCTTAACATGCATTTTTGTCCAAACACACATACTCATGAAAGGCTGTCCGCTGACAATTATGGACAAGCAGGCACACATGCACATCGGCACTGACACTTTATCAAAGAATTTCAGTAGAAAGAAGCTTGGGCGTTTGAGTAGTAGGACTTGCTGTTTGAGTGTACAAAAGTCTCAGTGACACGGAACGTCTGTCTCAAGTCCTATTCATCTAATTTAGAAAACCTGTAGAGGAAAAATGCATCCGACTGTAAACCTTTTTGTGAAACTTATACATCAGTCTGCCTCTGCAGCTGCTTAGGGCATTTAGGGTCATTAAAGACGTACAATGTCACAGGCATTTATAATTAGCATTTTGGGGGTAGCACCTGAAGTTCGAGTGCTGCCGCACTATCCAATTGCAGGAATTAGTTGCTAATGCAACCTGATTGAAATTGAGACGATGTACCTTTTGAAAGAAGCAAAATTATTCTCCCTCTTACAAATGAAAAGCTGGATTCAAGCAATAAAATGCAGCCTTGCTAAATACAATACTCTCAGGGGTTTTGTTCCTACTTGGTATGACTATTAGCTTATGGTGGCTACTGCTAGCTGATGTTAGCAAACTTTATATACTGATACAGATACAAATACTGCTATATAACTGATAATTAATGCATTAGTTGCATTTTTTTGGCCACATGGGTCTACAGTGCAAGCGGTAAACACAACACTTATATTCTATTAGCTTATAAAGTTGATATAGCAAATGCGTTAACTGGTTGCGGATTTAAACCTTCATTCATTTGGAATCGTGTTTCTGGCCATCTCCTGAATTTAAGTACAATACTCACTCTTCTTTTTCTTTTTTTCTCCAGCTCGGGGGGAAGGTATCTGGATCTTTACCTGCTAAATACTCTGTTATGTTCACCATACGGTTGCTAATTTTGCCTGTCTGCTGTTTCGTGCTACACAGGTAGCTAATATTGGTTTATCAAGGCCTTTTAACTGTTGTGGGCTGTAAAACCAATACAATTCTCATTAAATTGTCACTGTGGGTAGTCCCTTTCGAATTACATGTAGTCATTTTAACCATTGTTAAAATAAAAATATTGATTAGAAGAGCTTTAATGACTCCTTTTCACTTATGCGACTATTAGGCTAGTCTTGTAGCTGTCACTGTTGAGCAAAACCTTCTCAGCTGAGCCCCTTTTCTACCATTACATTCTAATGGCTGTCCCTAATCGTCTGGCTTATATCTCCCTACTTGTACGTCAAATTCTAGATTTTAGCCCTTGCTCCCATTTGTGTTATGTTTTTCGAAAACTATTTTTAAAGTCACAAATATTTTCTTTAGATGTTGTTGCTCCCGAGTTACGGCTACACATTCCGCAGCGAAGGCCATCGCTGGCCCTGTCGGCGTGTCCTACGACAGGGAGAGTAGCCGTAGTGTAACGGAGACTGTCACAGACATCAGGTCAAAAAGGAACTGACTGTTCTCCAAATGTTCCTTATGCGTAAAGCCTTGGTCTGCTGCTACTGTCTGTTCTGTAAATTGAACATATTAGATAATTATATATTATTATAAGATGCAGCAATTAATTATTATTTTAGTTATTTTAGTATATTTTAGTTGCTAGAAATATAGATAATTCACAGATGTGTCAGAAGTGTAAAGCAAGAAGCTAAATTTAATTTCCAGCTAAATAATAGTTAGACTTTTTTGCAATAACTTAAATGTTATCTCATTAATAAGTTAAAATCTTACTTTATTTATATAAGTTATAACTTGTAAAAAAAAGTATATAAAACAAATACCAACTCTTCTTATTATATAACCAGTAATTTTCTATAATTGTTTCTGTAACTCAAAACTTATGTTTCATTTCATAATTTACAATATCTACATCTGACAGTACTTATTGTTCTTTATTTTATTAAGTACATACTTTTAATGTATTGCTTGAAGCTTTACTTAGTGAGTAATAAAGCTTATATTTTTTTCAGGCACATAAATGAAGGAATGATTGCCAGGGTAATCTGTGCTTTTTTTTCAAATCCACCATAGGCATAATACGCCGCTGCATGTTATGACAGATGTAACACCAATATTATGACAGCACTGTGGAGTGTTTCAAAGACATTTCAGACGTCAAAAGATAAAGAAGATAAATTTGAAATTCCAATCAATTTTCATTGTGTCGGCCTTCATGTGCAGATGAGTAGAGATGAGTTTGTTGTATGGTTGGAGAGTGTATTCCCTCTGACACACTGCTGGGCGGTGTTGTAGAGAGTGTTATGAAAACACCACTGCTCTTAGTTCATTCACACAATCACACACACTCAGACTTACGATTGTGCAATTTCAGTTGTCCTTCACTTCGGCAGCCAGGTCACTTAGGAACGCGTTTTTATGCACAAGCACGGAAAAACGGAGATCGCCTCTTTAACGAGAGTGGAACTGTAGAAGAATCTGGGCAGAAGAAAAAAAACATTCAGCAGTGAAGGACACAAATAGATAGTGATGCTGAATAACAGTAAATAAATAGCAATATGCAGCAAAACACAAATAGAGACAAGGCGGAAAAACATAGGAAGCAAACCAGATGTGCAGAAAGCAACACTTCAGGATGAGAGAAATGTTATTATGTTATTTTATTTATACACATTTAAAAGCAACAAATGTTGACCAAAGTGCTTTACAGAGATATTAAGTTATGGGATATTATTTGATTGATGATTATAATCAAATACAAACACAGGAATGATCAAATACTAAACTTTGACAATGGTCCCCATTATATATATATATATATATATATATATATATATATATATATATATATATATATACATAAAAGAAGGAACCACTTTAGGGCCCTTTTTAAGTGTGATGTAGTGGTGTATATTACCAAACAAATTACTACAAAGTAACTGCCCTACAAACAACCTGAGGATCTGGGGCTTCTCGCAATTACATCTTGTGCAGAGAACTCGAATGACGTACTTATGTTTTGTTTAAACAATAAATTTCAACTGTATTCACTCTGAAGCTGAATGTGTCTCAGTGTGCTGTGAAAAAAAAAAAATCTGTGATGTTTTTCTTCTTTTTTTTTTTTTTACTAACATTGTCATGGTAATGGTCCAAAGTGAAATGAAAATGCATAGTTTTTAGTGATATAACATCAAATTTTCCCAACCTACCCCGACCAAACAACCCCAGCCCCCCCTACTTACTCCCCCATGCCACCACAGTTCCTAAAGCCTCCAGAAAGGTCAGGAGCCTCAGTTAATGTTCACATCAAACATCAGAATGGGGAAAAAAAATGGGATTTTGGTGACTTTGACCGTGACATGATTGTTGGTGCTGAATGGGCACCAACACATCCAGTGAGCGGCAGTTCTTTGGATGGAAACACCTTGTTGACAGGAGAGGTCAGGCGAGAATGGCCAGAGTCGTTGGAGCTGACAGAAAGGATACGGCAACTCAGATAGCAACTCTCTACAGCTGTGGTGAGTAGAAAAGCATCTCGGAATGAACAACATGTCCAGCCTTGAGGCAAATGGACTGCAACAGCAGAAGACGTCAGGTTCCACTCCTGTCAGCCAAGAACAGAATCTGAGGCTGCAGTGGGCACAGGCTCTCCAAAACTGGACAAGTGAAGACTGGAAAAACGTACCCTGCTCTGATGAATCTGGATTTCTGCTGAGGCACACAGATGGTAGGGTCAGACTTTGGCATCAACAGCATGAATCCATGAACCCAACCTGCCTTGTATCAACAATCCAGGCTGGTGGTGGTGGTGTAATGGTCTGGGGAATGTTTTCTTGGCAGACTTTGGGCCCCTTAATAACAATCAATCATCATTTGAATGCCAAAGCCCATCTGAGTGTTGTTGCTGATCATATGCATCCATTTATGGCCACAGTTTACCATCTTCTAATGGCCACTTCCAGCATGATAATGCACCATGTCACAAAGCAAAAGATGTTTTTTGAACATGACAGTGAGTCTAGTGAACTTCAGTAGCCTCCCCAGTCACCAGATATGAATCCAGTACCTCTTTAGGATGTAGTAGAACAGGAGATTGGCGGCATGAATGTGCAGCTGACAAGTCTGCAGAAATGATATGATGTGATCATGTCAACATGAACCAGAGCCTCAAAGGAAATTTTCCATCATCTTGTGGAATCCAGGCCATGAAGAACTGTGACTGTTTTGAGAGCAAAGGGAGGCCCTTTATTCGTAGTTCAGATTTAGGAGGTTTCATGAAACTTGGCTGTGTCTGGGCACTGGGGTGGTAGTTTTAGACCTAACCGAGCAGATAAATTTGGATTTACAGTATTCTCCCTGGCTTTGTGATATGAGCCTTGCCTTAGCAGTTTCATTCGTACGTCTCCTTTCCAAAGAAGTAATCCCTATGAAAGCTGTTGACAGCATGTTTTATCCGGACTAACATAGTCGTTATTTATGGCAAGCGATATTACCGCTGATTTTTTAAATGCTTTTTTTCAATGCTTTTAGCACCGTAAACAAAATTCTATTTACCTTGTGCTGGGGTGGCAAAAGATTTCGCAGGGGTATATCTCAAGCAGAACTGTATGGATATGTACCAGTAGAGGTTAAGTGCAAAAATATGTTGTTTGTCTGTTTTTTTCTTTAAATTGGCCCTTTAAAAGCCCTCAAGTTTGTTTCAGGAAAATGAATAGTTCTAAGGAAAAGGATTCTATCAAAATTAGTGTTGTTGCACGGCAGTTACAGTAGAAAAGAGTTTAAAGTATGTCTTGTAGAATCACTTATATCATAGTGGCTATCACTTGTCACATCCTGACCTCACAATATCTGTCCCTCTGGAAGTGTTGACACTCACCATGTTCCTGATATCTGGGAACAACCAATCCCACAACCCCCTCCTCACCCTGGTTACTTCCCACACCCCAACCCCCCACCCCCCTTCACCGCTGCAGCCGAGGCCACAGGCCTCATGGGAACCGCCTATCTCAACCGAGCACCCTATCAGATTGTTGACACGAACAGATACCCTTGCAATGAAAATATTTTGCTTCTCCTAACACTGACATTGGCCTACATGAACCTACATCTCTACCCCCGTTGGGATAAACAGCTCCTGTGTAGTGTGTGTGTGGGCGGGTGTGAATGTTTGTGGGTGTGCACATTTGCTGACAGGTGCATTAAATAATCAGCTTAGGCATTCTTGATTTCACAGTGGTGTGTGTGTATGGTAATATGTGTGTGTGCATGTTTGGTCAAGGAGGCTTACAGTCGGTTTAGGATGTGAAATGGGGGCAGAGGGCGCAGTGAAGAGAAGAGAAGAGTGAAGAGAGTTGAAAGGTATAGGTTGCTATCTCAGCACGATGAATATTTGTCCTGAAGTCAGAAGGACTGGCAAAGAGTGAAATAATAGAAGGGGAAATCAAATCAAATCCAAACAAACTAAAGTGGTTGGTCAAAAGTAGCTGCCGTAAAAGTCAAAGCAGAACAAGAAAAGACAGTTTCAATGATAGACACCAAACTAGCATCTGACCCCCCTGATGATACTGAAGATTCACCTAATTTACCCACATTAAATGATGATGTCAGGTATGGATATACTGTCTTTCCCACACATAGTTTTAGTTTTATGTGCTGAGATTTTGATACATATGTCTCTGAAAACTTCTAGCACAACCCCAAAACAATGCATGGGTGAATGGATTTTTTTGTGAACACTGACAGATCGCTTTTAAAAACATAACAGCAATTTGTCATTTTAAGAAAGAGTGTCTTTCTTACTCTTAATAGTCGACAGACCTTGAAGGAAATCATTTTCATAGAAAGTGATTCTTCCATTTAAAAGTAGGTCCAGAAAAACCTTTGAGTTCTGTGGATCCTCCAGAGTAATGGAGACATTGTTCTTGGAAAGACACACTCCTTTTGAGTTTTTCTGATGTCATTTTTAAAAGCTTTGAACTGAGAACACCAAACAAAAGTTCCATTGTATTGGGGTGGAGACAAAAATTTGGTATTAACCACCACCCATCAGCTAGATTGCTATTCTTGAGAATGCTATGTGCAAGTTACTAAAATCATATCTTTGATGCTGTTATTCAAATGTTTTAAACAGTTACCTCTCACTGCCATTTAGAGTGGCAAGGTTTTGTGTTTTTAAAAACACATGAGCCAAAAATACCCATATATTTCTCAGTGTGAATTTTAGCAGGTAAGATGAGAATCCTGAGGAGGTGATGGCAACATTCCTGACTACAAACCTAAAAGCTAAAGTCACTTCCTCTCTGTTCTCTCCTTGATCCAACATATTCCCCCCGGAGAAAGTGCAATAAAACCAAATCAGCCATCTAGGACGCCCGAGGACCCCAGTGGCCAAATGTATCAGTGGAACTGCTTGATTATTTTTACCTGACACAGGAAAGAGCCCACTCATAATAAACGCAAGGCGAGGTGGTGACAGATCTCATTAACCCTATTATGAATGAAAGGGGGAAAGCGGTACAGGGGTGCAGAAGGGTGTGAGGTGAACGTGTGCCTGGACGTCTCCCTGAGGTTTGGGCTTGACCTTTAACACAACCTGATGGAGAACACACATGCAGATATGCATGTTCGTGCACCAGCAAGTATGCATGTGCAATCTTTTATACTGTCCCAGTAGAGAAATCTCTCATCACAACTCCAAATCAGTATAAACAAAATAATCTTAATCTCTCTTGGGTTTGCCTTAATTTCCATAGTGTGCACTAATGTATTTAAAGAGCTTAAAGAAACTCAAAGTACCATGGAAGAAGTCTTGGGACCAACACCTTGTGGCCGGCACATGTCAGTTTAGCCTAATACTTTACCAGCTACATCAACAGTAAGCTCAGCCAGACCAAGTCACTGACAGATATTATATGTCAGGCCAATCATACCTGGTTCCAACAAAGAGAAACAGAGCATATGGCCACAATATGTAATGACAGATCAGACAGGCCACTGTTCTGACAATCTGTGCTCATGTTTCCAATGCTAATATGTTTACAGACTGTTGCACTTCACAAGTCCTGGCAGACAAAACTGAAGCTGACTCTGAATAATTATTATCACATTAAACCATACACACGATTCATATTATTGTAGGTCATCATAAAACAAGACAAAGTGTCTAAAGTCATGCCAATGGCTCTGTGAGGCTGGACCATAGACTGTCTATAAAGATTGGCTGCACTTATGCAGAGCAGTGCTTAGAGCTAAATGAGAATATGGGCACACTAACATGCTCACTCTGACAATGCTAAAATGCTGGTGTTCAACAAGTATAATGCTTGTCATGTTCAACATCTTTACATTTGCAGATATTTGATCATAAACCAAAGTATAAGACGATCAAAATTTTGACTTAATGTGCTGTTAGATGAAAAGTCAGGGAATCACCAAAGTTATTACAATTAATCCTGAGGGGTGCATGAATGTGTGAAACTGACTGACTATGCCATTCCTAGAGCAAGCATAGCATGGCTAACCTGGCATGGTAGGATTAATCGACAGCTTTACTTTGTTTGCAATAGACTCAAACCAGACATATGCCAACTTAATTGTTGGCAGCAATCAGTATGCACACTGTACATTATGCAACCACATCCAACCTGCCCAAGCCCTCAGTGAGTACAGTGCATGATGTGCCTTTCATGTGAACAACACACTGCTCAAAGCTCCATTAGTAATGTAAGGTGGTTTCCCGATCCTGTTTTTATGTAATGTATGGGTTCCTTAATTTTAATTCCACATAAAAACTGTCACATTCTGAAGATATAACAACATTATCTAGATGTGAAACTGATGCTTTTTCTAGGGCCCAAGGGCATCAACACTCTTCCTGTCCAGCATCCTTAAGAATTATTAGACAATGTCACACCTCATGATTTACATCCAGTGGAGATGGAAAAAAGTGGTATGCCCTATATGTAAAAAGTTGGAAAGTTAGGGTTTAGGAGTCTGGGTGGTGAACGTGTAGTGCATCTGATTTTCATGCAGTACACCAAAGATTGTGTCCAGTCACGGACCTGCAATTTACTGCCTTTTTATTAACTTTAACCCCAATCTTTCCCTAATCTTAACCAAGTGTTTTAGTTACCTAATTTTAACCACAGTGTATTTGACATAACCACGATCTTTCCCTAACCATACTGTAGATGCCATTGGCAGATATTGGAGAAAGCAAAAATTTATAAAAATTGGCTAATCCTGGGTTTGGAAGAATTGCCCAATATTGACTTTCTTTTCTCAAAGTAGTGTTGGGGCAATGCAGGCATGATTAGTAGGTTCTTGATTCCAGATTGTAAAAACAGACTGAAACTTTACACTCTAAATAAGAGCATTACTAATCCCACAAGAGGTTAACTAGAAAATTAGAGTGTATCAAGAAGGATGCTGTTGGAAAAAAAAAAGAAATAACATGCAATAGGTGGAGATTCAAACACAGTCAACATGAAGAAAGAAAATGTCATATTGAAGCCAGTGTGACTTGGCAGTTGCCCATTGTTCTAATGAGTGCCCATTGGGAAATGGACTGATTCCCTCTCAGAGACCTTAAACTAATTTCCTGAGGCCAACTGACTCCTTTGAAGAAGGGGGAGGTGGGGGGTAGGGGTGTGTGGGTGGTACTGAGAGGCTGCATGTGCTATTTGGTTGCCAAGGTGACGTGACATCCCAGCAGGAAAAACAGGAAGTGAGGGTAAGGAGTTACTCTGATTGGACCCCTCCTCGTTCGTGTGTAGTCAGATAAGAAAGGCACTGAGTGGCTAGAGGCAGCCACACCCCTTTCCCCTCTTTTATTTGTGGTATGAACATTAATGGGATTGTGTCACTTGAAATAAACATGGCAACTATATGGACATGATTTGGCCATATGAATGACTTAGTATCTCATGGCACATATGAAACCTATATATTCACATAAACACAAACACATATTTCACAATCATCAATAAAATTTATGTTTTTCTTTCTCAGTGTCTCCTTGCCACCTCTTGCCTCCATCCAAACCGCCGTATTGCCACTCAGTGATAGGGTATAAACCTGCAAAAGGTCATTGTTAATCCAATCTATTCTCTGTGTTATCTCCCTCTCTTCCTCCCTACCAAGTCCTTGGGCCAGCTAGCAGACAAAACACCTGCTTGTCTACCCAGAAGGCAAGTTTTCAGGTTCAAGTTTACAGAATCCAAACAATGAGAGGGCTGTATATGCAAAATAGTGCCCAAGATGAACATTTATCCTTTATATTATACAAAGTATTCATATTTACCTATTTGGTAATGGCTTAATTTACTTTTGGTCAAACAAAATCAGTCTGATCCATTTAGACTTGTAGACCTCGCAGCCTCTTTGAGATCATTGTAACCCAGCTTGACCCTCTGAAAGAGAAACAAAGTTTTTATGAAGATAAATGTCAAATCCTTTTTCTTAGAAGCTTAGCCATTGGTCTCCACCTCCTCTGAAGTTGTAGCCTGATGGGTGTATAAAGGACACTGTGTTTTGACATATATAATATGTTTGGTATTTTTTTCCTTGAGGAAGTCAGACAGGATCCCTCCAGAATCAGCCTGTGAACACAGTGGTGTGACATTTAAACTTTGAGTACAATATACAATATACAATATACAATAAACACACATTATACTTTAGGTATATAAACATATTTGTCCATGCATTGGTACTGACATAGTTAGATGCATTTTACCTTTTAACCAATCTTTGCATTGTTTAGTTCGAGCTGCATTGATTCATATTTTATATGAACTATGGCTCAAATGACTATGTGTATTATGAAAGGTGTTGCTCGTTACGACGAACCCATAAAGAATTATCATCCAACTCTTTCATCCAATTCTACACCTGCCCTAAGCTTTACAGAGAGTTTTAATGTCTCTCAGCTCACTGTTTTGGTTTTGCAGCTCACAACTTTAGGCTGCATTTTTGATTCAGTCTCACAAGTCTCATCGGTGTCGTATCCTGGTGTTGTTCTCATCATCATTGTTCCCAGCAAAGAAAAAAAAAGCTCTAAAAACTTATGCTACCTGCAGACAGACAAAATTAGTGGATAGCTATTGAACATTTTGTAGCAATTAGCAGCTAAAAAGTCAGATATTTCTGGAGACAAAATAAAACAAACAAACAAGAAAACTATAAAATAAAAAGAGGGTGAATATTGGACTTACAGTCATTAGGTGGCCAGACACACAACTTCAAATGAATGCTAAGGTTGATGCATATGCTGGAAGTGTGAAGTGACAATTTTTTTTTCCAATTATCCTGCCGGGCAAAAAAATTACTCAATTAACAAAATCAACACATTTCCTTTTTAGTTACCTTAAATATGCAATAACAGGACAGGAACAAGCAACACTGACATATTCTCACCAAAATTAGCATTTATTTGCAGTTGTTTTTCAGACAACATCATGAATGTAAGTCCAATATTAACTCTTCCTTTTAGCTCTCTTTTGGTCTCAACTAAATTCTTGGGGAAATATCTGGCTCTTTAGCTGCTAAATACTCTACTATGTTCACTAGCTTGTTCCTAAATTTGTCTGACTGTCGATTGGTGCTGGGCAGGTAGCGTACAGTCAGTTTATCACAGCTTTTGATACTAAGTGCAGTGAGCGTGAACCGAAAAAACAACATTATGGGCCGTACAACCAAAACAAGGAGCTGAAAGTCATTATAAAGCTCAGTAAAGTTGAAGGGGAACTGCACAGTCAGGTGATAACTCTCTGAGGGTTCATCATTACGAGTGATTCCTTTCACATATAAACAGTCATGTGATCCATTGTTAATATATAAATAGAGACATAAGGCGGATTTTTTTTAAATCAGCTGGGAACTCTGGGTGATAATTGCAATGGTGTGTGTGTGGTGTGTATTCTCACAATTTGAACATCTGTTTGCAGCAGAAACAGGGCCTTGTATATTGAATTTCACATAGACTGTACAATACCACTGTGTAGCTGTAGAGACATAAACAAACGTTTCTATTTTAACAAATCCCCATCTCAATGAAATGATCAGAAAATATATATATAATTCTGATTCTGACATTAGAAAAAAAAAAAAACCCTGTGAGTCCAAGTGAAATGCTTTGACTTGCAACGTGTTAAGTTCATACTTAATCTTCACCCTCCTCCCCAACCCCCCACAAGCTCAAATGAGACCCTGCTGCACCTGAGAGAAGAGAGACATCAGGGTGGTTGAGGGTCTGAGGGCTCGTCACAACACCAAGCTGCTCACACATGTCCAAGGACAAAGACCCCAACACCTGTGGGTGCAGAGGTCAGGGATGAGGATGGGGTGGGGGCCTGAATGGGTGGATTGCAAGCAGGCCAAGAGCAGCGTATAAATGTTACGGAGACATGCATGGTAACCGAGCTAAGTGCTCGAAGGCGTTTAAGAGGATGTGTGTGTGTTTGAAGCATAACTAGAGAGGGAAATGAATGAGAATGTGTTGAGCGGCAAGTGTGCCACATATGAGTGTGTGTGTGTATGTAGTTCTCTCCACGTCACTGCCTTTCCATACAGTCCAGGTGTGCATTGGGGTCTATTGTCATCCAACTGGACTTATCGCCCCCTCTTCTCCCTGTCAGCTACCTGCCCTTTGATGTCTGGGAAGTCTTTCACCCTCTTTCTGTGTGGGTCAACATTCCAGCAGCCACACAACACACACACACACACACACACTCACACACACACACATACAAAAACACACCTGCATGTACACACACATACATAAAGAAGCCTGTGCTGCAACATACATACACATAGAACAGAGGGAGGGGATGAAGAGAGCAAAGGGAGAGGGGAAGGGAGAAATAACAAAAGAAGAGCAGGGGAGTGAAATACAAGTAAACAATTGATCTTATCAAAGAAACAGCCTTAAAACTGAGCTAAAACCAAGTCTGCTGTGGAGAGCAAGCCATCAGTTGGTCAATAGTAACGTCAGTGGAATGGTCACATCCTGTATTATTCCTTTTAATCACTACAGTTTGCAGGAATGTTGCACACATTATTTTGTAATAATCTGGAGAAATGACGGTATCTGTTTTTGCTTTTGTCCAACTGTATATGAATTATGGAACTAACAGCGCCACGTCAACTAGCGATATGAAATAAATAAAAAAAACATTAGTGACATAAACTTGAATAATCTTGAGCAATTATTCACAGGTTATAGAAAAAAACCTCAACTTGATTAGAAACACTGACAGGTGGTGGAAGAAGTATTAACATCTTTTACACAAATAAATCATTTAACATTATGGTAAATACAGTTATTTAATTTCCTTCCAAGAGTTAGACGAGTAAATTTCTCGTATTTGTCTGTTAAGTATGAAGCTAGAGCCAGCAGTCGCTTAGCTTAGTTAGCTTAACACAAAGCAGCAGGAAGCAGCGGGAAACAGCTAGACTAGCTGTGTTTAAAAATAATAAAAATCTTCATACCAACACCTCTAAAGCTCACTTATTAACATGTTATATCTTGTTTGTTTAACCCATACCAAAAACAAATTGTAAACCTAAAAAGTTGTGATGTAATAACCAAGCAAGCTGTTTCCCAATGCTACTCCCGGCTTTAAATTCATATTTTTACAGACAGGTACTGATCTTCTCATCTAACTCTTGGTAAGAAAGCAAATGTATTTTACAAAATGTTGAGCTATCTCTTGAAGTAAAAGTTGTAATACTACTGTAAAAATACTCAATTACTCGTAAAAGTTATGAATACTTTAATTAAAGGAGATCAGTAATATCAGCATAATGTAATAAATGTAAAAGTACTTATTATGCAGAGGAGAGTACATTATTATATTCCATGGTTATTATTTCTGATATATTAATTACTGAGCAGCATTTTAACGTTGTAGCTGGTCCAGGATGAGCTAATCATAATTTGCAAAGTAACTAGGAAAGTCAAATAAATGGAGTGGAGTAAAAAGCACAACATGTCAACAATTATTTGTTGAAACTTTGTAAAATAGAAAAATAAAGTAGCAACAAATGGAAACGCTCAAAACAAATACCTCAAAATTGTACATGAGTATAGTTTTTGAGTAAATGTACCTAGATACTTTCCACATCTAATGTTAAGTTTGGACCAAATAATTTAAGTAAAAAACTGAAATATTCACTTGACATGCAGTATGTGGAAGTCAGTTTTTTCTTTTTAAGTACAGATCTGCTGTGTCCATGTACTGTATATAGCCATAAATTATATCACCATATAAACACAATGTTTAACCAGAGTTTTGTCTGCTATAACAGGTCCTTCCTCCTCACACTGAGCCTGTCTATGTCTGCGGTTGTTTTCTCAGTGCTCTTGATGGCTAGTGTTGACAGACGACAGACTGTCAAGGGCCTCTGATCACACAAACAGCTTCACCAGCACACTTTCACTGACTGTTACACCCGCTTTTATACACTCAGCTTGACTCGCACTCCCACAGAAGGAAAGAAGATGAAGGTTATACAAAAATGTATCAAGAGGGAGGCTTGGATCTTGAGGATTGGACATGTTTTATTTAGTAAGAACCCCCTCTGTCTCAGAATCTGTTTGTATTTTTGTTTCAGTACACAAGATAGCTTTTTAAAATGGCATTTATTAGGTAAGAAACAGAATGAAAGAGTAAAATATCTGTTTTACTCTGTCAGGAAAAGAGAGAAGGGGTAGTCCTCAGGTTCAGTTTTTCTATTTGACCTTTGAACTTGATGGTGTAGTTTTACATTTCAGGTTAATTGGTGCAGAGATGATGCCTTTGTGTGTGTGTGTGTGTGTGTGTGTGTGTGTGTGTGTGTGTGTGTGTGTGTGTGTATGTGTGCTTATATGCATGTGTTTGTGTCAGGGTTTGGGCTATGCCTGTATATCTCTGTCTCCCTCTCTCAGCCAGGTGCATGGCAGTGCAGTAGAGCTTTTATCCCAGGCAGATCCTTGAGAATTTCGGGAATTTCTCCCAGATGCTCCTGGTCACAGTGCCCCGGCAGCTCCTACTCACACACGCAGATACACCCACACTCAGACCCCCCCCCCAAACCCCGACACCAATGACAGACACAGCCCAAAGAGCAGACACCTGGCTTTACATGCACACACAGACACACAGAGACACACACCCTGGGGAACTTCGGGGAAAGTCAGGGATCAGCAGAAACACTCTAGAGAAACAGGAGAAGAGAGAAGGGACCAGATGCAAGATAGTACTCAACAAGAGAGAAAGGGGTAGAGGGAGGGGAGGGGACAAAAAAGTGAGACTGAAACAAAGGCAAGAAGCAACGATTGAAAGGTCAATTTGACAAACAATGAAAGGCTTCATAAAATTGACATATAAACCACTCAAAAATTAAATAACATCATGACACACAGTAAATGACAAGATCATTTATTTTCAACATCAGGGTCAAGGTCAAAGTTTGAAATATCACAATAAATTACGAGTGTTGCAGAGAGTCTGGGCAGGGAAGAGTTAACTGACTTTCCCCTCCTATAAGTGAGGGCGCGGCCTACTTGTCACTCAGGAGTTAACACTACCTGAGAGTCCTGTCAGCCTCACTTCCTCTCCTTTCTACCACCTGCCAATCAATCCACCACACCGCAAAACCCAACGTGTGCATATTAGTGTGTGTACATCCCATACTTGTGTGTGGTTTACATGGATTGAAAATAAAGATAACATAAGAATAACAAGAGTTTTGGCTTCGCTAGATTTCATGCCATTTAAGGGAGTGAAATGAATTGAGAGCGAAACATGTGAAACACTCATCAGATAATGTGGAAACAAAACACTGTGGCTACAGAAACCTGCTGCTTGCAGCTCTTCCATGGCATTTTTCCTTGTTGTATCACAGACTGGCATGTGCGATAATGTCTTGTCTCGATTCACACGCTGAAAGAATGAAAATCATTTAGCTGCTGGGAAGAGAATCCACATGCTCCTTCGAACCTAACACACACACACAGTCGTGCACACACGCATACACACACACACACAGACGGCTCATTATCTAAACACTGCCTGGACATGGTTCTCCACTCCACTCCTCTTCTTTTTCTGTCTGTGTCTGCACCTCTGAGGCCAAGGCAAACACTAGGTGTGTGTGATACACTCATATGTCAACACACACACACATACACACCTACCTCTTCCCCCTGCCAATTCCCCAGATGTGCTGAAACTTAAGGGCAGGTGGTATGTGTGTATGTGCTGGGACTGGTGCAAATCGCATCATATCCACTGAGGGAAAACAAAAAGTCCTCTATCAAACTAAACTCTCATTTTTGGCTCTAACTAGCACTAAATCTCCATATTATTATACTTCATGTGAGTCCAACTAATTAAATATGAAAGAGCAAACTACTCGTTTGCAGACACTGCCTCAAAAGAATGCCATCTCTGCCGTGTTGTCTTCAGTGACCACTTGAACAAGTAGATTCAGCTAGAGGAAGAGCAAGAGATTGAAAACAAAGGAAAACGGGGTTTGAAGACAAAAAAAGTGAGTTCAAAAAGATGACAAGTACAGCTTGTCTGCTGCGCTGCAGCCGTGCAGCTGTGTGGTGTCGCTGTCAGTCGGCTGTTCTCTGTTTCACAGAGAATTCCTCTGCGGCTTTCTAATAGGTTGACACCCCCCACCCCCCAACCCCCCCCAGCCTCACAATGCTGACCTGCGATTGGTTCCCTGGGGACCATGGACCTCCCCCACACTCAGACAGATACAGAGCCTGCACTTAGGAGTGTGTGTATGAATGTGCGTGGGTGAAAGAGACAGAGCTAGTGTACACCTGTCTGCTGTTGTGCTAGTCATGTTAAAAAAATGTGTGCGTAAAAGGAATCTCTTGCGAACAGCCTCTAAACACACATTTGTCACTTGTGTAGAAGTGATACTGAAATTCTGCATAAGGAAAAAAAAACAGGCAAGGGAAAAAATTAGTACTAGCAGTGCTCTGTCGTGGAGAATCTGTCCTATTTTATGCTGTGGTCACATCCTGTGGGAATAACTGTCTTTATTAAGCAACAGTTTGGAAGTGATCATGCATGTGAACTTGTTTTGAAACCAACAAGATGCTGTAACTTAAGTTTTCTGTTGACCTTGGATACTCCTGATCAGCTCTTTAACACTTGGACAGACATGCATTTGAGCTCAGATTGTACAGCATGCCACACACTCTAATGACACCGTGTTCTGCCATTGCGTTGTGATACAGAAAAAAGCATGATAAAAACATTACTTGGTTGCTTTTAGTCACTTCCTACAAATGGCATATGGGGAGATCTGAAAACGTCCACTGGCAAAATTGTGCAGCTAGATCTCACAAAACAACATACAGAAAGAATGACCCCTTAGACTCTTTTGAAGCTCCTACTTAGATGTTTTCAGTTATTTTTCCTGATTAGGGCCTTTCTCAGGACTGTGTGGGCATGTATAGTTTGTGCTTAATTGACATCTCCCTTGCTCCACCTGTCAGCGCGGGACGACTTACGCCTTCACCAATCTTATTGGTACATCAAATTGGTGACCTCGCTTTACTCCCAGGAAGAGCCCTGCCCATCTTCATCCTGAGCATGGGTCCGAATACACCTATGTTGGCGCGCAGGACCTTAAAAGCTGATAACCAACAACAGACCTTTTTCAGAGGCAACATTTTCGTGTGTCATAGCAGGCAACTAATACCACTGCGTGTTAGAAGCAAGTTTTTTGGCATGTATGAGAAAACAATAAAACAGCAATCACTTACTGGTCTCAGCGGGTCTTTTACACATGTGCACATTTTGCTTACCACGCAGTAGCAGAGAAGCACAGGTGCAACTAATAACAGCAATGATGGCTGAATGAAATGATGACAAGAAGTCTCATGAGACAGCCAGCACTGACAATTTAGGGCCCTGTACTAGCGCCACTAAATGAAATGTAACCATTATTAATGCCATTAGTTACACCAGTGTTTGACAGGCCAACATGTATTCCTCAATAAAAGCCTATTGATTTGTTTGTATCCTACTCACTTTAAAGGGGTTTGTACACCCTTGTGTTCTGCCTGGCTCCTCTCAGCCAGAAAATTTCAAGTTGCAAAGGCTTGACCTTGGGTTAGGGGGGGTACAGGGAGACAAGGTCTCCCTATCTCTGTTACAGATAGTGACAAGTCTCAGTGCACTTGCGTGTCATATGAGGTTGAGGACCTATCTGCACTCGAGTCCCTCCCCTCTGTTTTCGTTATCAAAAAAATTAAATACACTGGTGACCGTCATTAAATTTAGGAGTGAGTGTATCGGCCGGTATTCCACCTTTTACACCTGGCATTGCAACTGCTACCACAGTTGGAACGGTCACTTTTGACTGTTCGCACAGCTTGAGGTGAATTTGGCTTATTTCACCTTTTAAGTCCAAGTAGCTACATACAAGTTAGTTTTGAGCATTTACGCAATGTATGTAATGTTGGAAAACATCACCTATATTAACCTAATATGGCATCTTTGTGATTACATGTACAGAGCGAAAATACAGTATATATACACCGTATATATAATGTGTAACTCTGCAAGTTTTTAACTGAGGTAGTTCTATATGTTAAGTAACAATGTCTTCTTCTAATTGCTTGTTTTGGCTACAGGCTCAGCAAAAAAAGGAGGACTGAAACCGTCCAACATCTGTGAATCTGACTTAACAGAGGTTCATGGTTCAGCCCCAGAGTGAACCCCCAGACTGTCAACAGGAGCCTGATATGGGTAAGAGTTTAACACTATCACTACATATGAGCCTTGGAGGCAACTGCCTGCTTGTAATGACAGTGAACTTGCAGCCAGACAGCACCATCATTAATAAACAGTTCTTTTTGCCCACTGTATGTTCCCAAGTAGGATGTCGGAGGATCACCTGAACGCTAAGATGAGCAGTACTTTTAGGATGGAGCAACAGTGCAGAACTGTTCTGAGGTCAATTTTAGCTGTCTGCTCGTAAGACCTAACCAAAAATAATAGATCAAATGAATCATGCAGTGGTGGCACCACAGTAGACAAAGGATATGTTTAGTGCTATAATGGTGTATATTTTCCAGTAATGAGACCAAATTTTGAGCAAAACCACATGAATGAATGTCAGGTTTGTGGGTTTTCAGGGCCTCTAGAGTCACTGCTAGAAGCGAAATAGAGGAAGAAATGGTTAGGGTGGAGGTTTGTGCAGAGGAAACAAAGAACAGGAATCTATCATAGAGATTGGCACTGACAGGAGACTTTACAACAAAAAGAGAGTGGAGGAGAAGATGAAGAAGGAGTGGGGGGGTTATCAGTTGCTTATGTGCTGCTGATAGTAAGAACTGCCACATGCTAACAGCAGAGAATAACACCTTAACCAAACGTTACTTGATGCATTTCAGGTGCATAAATCCAGCAGTGACAGGGAGTCATACTGTACAGACAGGGCAAGAAATAAACAATACACTCTCCTGAGTCACTCTGACGCTGTGAGCAGTGCTAATTAACACAAACAGGAACTGGGCAGATGGATGGAGAGGGATGGAGGGGTGAAATTAAAGAAGGGAACACAAGGACCCTCCTCGTCGGCTCCACACTGAGTGCTTAACAATCTCTCCATCATTGTCATGTCATCACTCAATTAAAAGGTTAGGCCATGTTTATTCTTTCTATTAGCAAGATTTGGAAAACATCAACAAGCACTTATTACCAGGACTCACTGCCTCCAGGCAAAACCACTGCTAATTGTGGTGTGTGTGTGTGTGTGTGTGTGTGTGTGTGTGTGTGTGTGTGTGTGTGTGTGTGTGAAAGGGTGCGGGTGGGGGGGGAATGATTCCCTGGAGACATTATGCTGTTTGTTTTTCTACATTTTACATCACAAAGAATGTCACTTTTAACAATTCCTTTAATAAGGTGCGTTAATAAGAAAATAAAAGTTGTTAATCAACACCAAAGGGAAACTAACTACACATGAATGCTTTGAGATGAG
Organism: Xiphias gladius; assembly: GCF_016859285.1. Classification (NCBI taxonomy): domain Eukaryota; kingdom Metazoa; phylum Chordata; class Actinopteri; order Istiophoriformes; family Xiphiidae; genus Xiphias; species Xiphias gladius. The sequence continues at coordinate 6,049,267 of NC_053406.1, read as the reverse complement.
GAAACAAATTAAGTTATGGTCTCAGTATTCACTCCTTGTGTGACTAATTGTTTTATTGAGATATGCCTACATTTTCGTGTAGGACTGATTATCCCCGAAACATCTCTACCGTATCATTATTAAATTTTGGGAAATACTCTCATTCACTTTCTTTCAGAGAGATAAGAACAGTTTACAGTAGAAAAGTCATCAGTAATAGTGTTGCATGTGTATAAAAACAAACAAAACAGAAAAAATATAGATAAGACAAAGCATGAACCAATGAACCGCAAACACATGACCAGTTAATATACAGAAGATGCCATTATCTTGATATCAGTGATTAGCCATTCAAGACAAGTGACAAGTGGAAACAAATTAAATATTGGAATGTTTTACTCCTTGTTGTCTAACTAATTGATGCATTCAGATAAGCCTACATTTTTTTGGTTGACTGACTATCAGTCTGATATATCACTTTCTTGCCAAGAGCTAGGTGAGAAGATTGATACCACTCTTATGTTAAGCTACTAAGCCAAGCGACAGTTAGCTACAGTTGTAATCAGTAATATTCAACCCCCTCACCTCAAAAGACATTACAGTGATGTGGATAAAATATAATGACAATAAATGACAAAAAACCTAATTAAGCAACAAAAAATATTTGATACATATTTGAGTTATTTTGACAACAGAAGTTGACTTAAATTTGAAGTTCAAATGAAAACTGTAACTTAACACATGTGCATGTGCAGTATTATTCAACCCCCAGCTTCAGTACTTTGTGGTGCATCCCTTAGCTTTTATAACTTCTAACAAACGTTTTCGGTAAGTGCTGACAAGCTTCTTACACCTCTCGAATGTTTGCCCATACTTCACGTGCAAAAGCCTCTAGCTCAGTGATCTTTGATGGCTTCCGTGCTGCAATTGCCTTCTTTACATCCCACCAAAGATTTTCAATCGGATTTAAATCTGGTGACTGAGAAGACCACGCCAGGATGTTCCAGGATCTTTTTCTCAACCAAGCTTTGGCTTACTTGGAGATGTGCTTGGGATCATTGTCTTGCTGGAAAGGCCAGTGATCACCAAGGTTTAATTTGTCGACAGAAGGCATCACATTCCTCTTTAAAATGGCCTGGTATTTCTAGGAATCCATGATGCCGCGTACAAGATCAAGATTGCCAGTTCCTGCTACAGAAAAACAGCCCCACATCATGAATGACCCACCTCCATGCTTGAGCGTGGGGATGGTATTCTTCTGGCATATTCTAGTTGACTTTTGATGTTCCTTGTCATCAAGAGTGGAGTGCATCTTGGAGTCCGGGCATGAACTCCTTGCTTATTCTTTGCACGTCTTATAGTTGCCACTGAAGTGTTTGTACCAGCCTTCATCAGGTCACCCTGTAGGTGTGTTGTAGTCACACGGGGGCTTCTCTTAGTTGTTCTTACTAAGTTGCTTAGGGCCCTTGAAATGTTGGGCTTTCTTCCACGGCCAGGCAGGTTTGGAGCTGTTCCATAAGTTTTAAACTTCCTTATAATGCTCCATATGGTGTCTCTTGGAATATTCAATTTTTTGGAAATCTTCTTATACCCAAGGCCCTTCAGGTTGGATGAAATAATCTCCTCTCTCGGCTTTTGTGGAAGCTCCTTTGTCTTTCCCATGATTGCAAGTCACCTGGAATACCTTCATGGGTGGGGTTTATATATGCATCACAGATGAAGCAAATGAAGAATTATTATAGAGTTCCCAAAGGCTTAATTATGTTTCAACTCCACTTTAGGCCATAGAAACTGTCAGACAGCTTTGAAAACAACAATATTATATAGGAGTTGAATAATTGTGAAATAGCTATCTTAACATCAATCTTGCTCTTTGAGAAAACTTTAATTGATAAATCCTTAAAATCTTTGGGGGGTTGAATATTTCTGATTGCAACTGTACTTAGCTACTTAGCTAAAGACTGGAAGCAGGGAGAAACAGTTAGCCTGGCTCCGTTTCTGCTCCAAACCAAGAAATAGTACATATACATAACCCTGTGTAAAATTACAACTTATGATTTTTAAATTTTGTTTTTTTTACGAGATTAAACAAAGTAGACATAATGTGATAATTTGTAAGATACATAGAGCCAGGCTAGCTGTTTCCCCCTGTTTGCAATGTTTGTACTAAGCTAAACTAACTGCTCCAAGAAGAGAGGGATTAAGTGCATTTCCCAATATGGGGAACTATTTATTAACACTGTCAACAGCAGTTGTGCTACTCCTCTGTATAACTAGAGGCAGTTTGTGGGTGGATGGGTGTGTACAGTATGGTTGTGTGTGCTTATCAACATGATAAGCAGGTAAATGTAGAAGCAGCAGATAAAACACCTCAGCCCGTCTCTGTCTCTGAGTCATTACTCCTACTTTCTGTCTTTCTATCTCCTTGTCCTCTCTTCCCATCTGTTGTCTGCTTAAATCGTCCTGTAGGGTCCAGATAGGCATCTCCCCCAAATCTCAGACAGGGGACACACACACACACACACACACACACACACACACACACACACACACACACACACACACACACACACACACACACACACCACCACCACCACCACCACCACCATCATACACTGCAGAGCAAGTGAGTGTAGGCCCATGTCTGAGGATTGTGTATCACAGTGTGTGGGTGCGCATAAAGTTGTGTTTGATTGAATTTCAGCAAATAAGATAAGGTTGGTGCTACGATGATGCTGTTTTGTGTGAAAGTGCAAGAATGTGTTGTGGCAGTTGTATGTGCACGCTGGTTTGCAAGTACGTATGTGTGTGTGAGCAAAGCAGGAAGCAAACTACTCTGCAGCACAATGCTGGTGATAAGGGCGGGTGCATGTGTGTGTGTGCTTGTGTGTTACCAGGGAGGTGGGACGGGGTTCAGTGGTAGGACACGCTCGTCCATGCTGGTATTCGTGAGAGGCTCCCAAATACCAGGGCGGGATGCGGAGGAGGGAGGTGGTGGGATGGTGGCGGGGAGTTGTTGCAGGGAAATGCCCAAATCCTGGTACTTTATCTCTCTAGGCAGAAGTGAAGTACGCTGATACAAAACAGCACAACAACATTATAGGTTTACTTCCATAATGCACCTCCAACTTACTGTTTTTTCCCGTAGGGAGACAAATTCATTTGGCAGGTGTGTTAATCCGAGTCCATATGTGTCTGCAGTGATTATGATTATTGAGCAAAACTTCAGGACCACCAAAATATTGTAAATATCTTGAGATGAGTCGAGCATAGGGTGACCACTGACTTTTTAAAGTCAACAAATGATCAGTCCAAAGAGAGAACCTCTGTCTTAATACAGACACAGTGTTATAGATATGGCTTTTAAGTGCATTTCTGCTGACTTTTTCTTGACTTTTTTCTTCTGCTTCTCTCTTTTTCCCTTTTACTGTGATTAGATCCATTCGTTGCCATATTGTAATGATTCTTGTGGTTTATAAAGATAAAGAAAGTATGGTAGGTTCCTCAAAGCTGCCTGTTACTAGCTGATACAGCACTTTGACCTTTGAGTGTTCATATAGTTGCTGGTAGTTTTACTTCTGGAGTTTTCTTTAGTCTGATTATTGTTATAGTATTCAGGTATTCACAGTCTCAGTAAAAGACCTCCCTTAAATATAAATAAATCAACAGAAAGTTGAGGCATTTAATGTAAACAATTAATCATTATGTTAAGAGAGAGGATTCAGAATATGCCAAATTGGCTCACAAAAAATCTTAGATTGAAAGTAAGTGAGTAAGCAGTTCCTGTCCTGTCTGTATTTTTTTTTGTGTGTGCATCAGTCAGATACTGAAGTCTGAGCAGTTTTCATGAGTCAGCACTAGCAGTAATGTCTGTGTGTTTTGGTGTGTATGCCTCCCCTGTATAAGCTCGCTTTTGTCTGCGAGTGAATGGTTGTGTACCTAGGCATACAGTATATGGCAGTATTAGGAGGTGTGTGTGTCTGTGTGCGCGCGGGTGCGTGCGTATGCTGCAGCAGGTGTCAGTAGTGACAGGGAGGAATGTCTGAGCAGACTTTGGCTGCGAGCTGAAGTGTGAAGTTATGCTCAGTACTAACTAACACTCTCAGTCTAATTGCTGTTGCCTGCACCAACGTGCGTAACACACATAACCCCTGTACTTGAAATGCACATCTTCACTTTCATCTATACAGATCAATGTGAACATGTGCATTCACATGAAATGAATTTGCAACAGTGTGATACCTGTATGCTCTTTGCATATCTCAGGATGAGTTGGAAGCCCCATATCTAACTGTATGACAAGTTGAAATGAATGGTCCATTTAGTGATGCAGAAGTCTCAAACTGAGAACACCCGCTCCAAAATGAATTTAAATTTTTCTGTGGGATAGCCATGGTTTTCTCACACATGTGAACCTGCTTGGGAAGTGCTGAAGAAGAGAGCAATCAGTGACACACCTGTGTACATGTGTCGTGGTCCACAATGCTTTGCACCAGTCACCTGCCACGTTCACACTTGTCTTCAGTGTTTGTTACCTTAGCTGCTGGGGGCACACCAATACAGACAGTTATATCAATAGTTCACCAAAGTATAAGTATAAGCTGGTCTGGACACTCCACTCCAGCAGACAGTGCATACATTATATTGTGGAGAGCGCTGCCTTTGAAGGGGAGGAGAAGTGCAGTCTGATTTGTCATGATTTTTGCAGCCTCGGACCAAACTGCAACACACCCACTACTAGCGTATGATAACTGTTTCTTCCGAATTTAAGACCTTTGTTTGACACACCAGCAGCCACCAAATTACTGAAAGTGCACCTTTGTGAACTGCACACCTGATCCTGATTAAAGAAAACAGGGGCCGGTAACACACATTCAGAACAACACACACACACATACACACACACACACACATACATGGCACAGGAAGAGAATGATGAGGCGGCCGACAGGAGCAAACAAAAGCCGTGCCCCTAAAAAAACACACAAACACAATGAGCATTGAGAGAGCTGAACACACACGAGTAAGTAGCCCCAATGTTAAGTCGGCTTATCTGCAAAAGTGTGCTTACGTGTAAATCTGTTCACTGGGCATTTAAACCCAAAGCATATCCCATATCCTTCCTTGTTCCACCTTCTTCTAAAAAAGCAAGTCGTGGAGTGTGTGCGTTAGTGTGTGTGTGCATGTATGAAACAGAGATGGAGTAAGAGAGCTAGTTATGTTTTATCATTTCTGAAACAAGTATGAAAACAAACAATCATGTGCTTCCTGAGATGTGTGTGTTTGTGATAGTAGCCAAGACCATTATGAAAGCATGTGTGCAAGGTGCAAGTGTGTGTGTGTGTGTGTGTGTGTGTGTGAGAGAGAGAGAGAGAGAGAGAGAGAGAGAGTAGCCTATTCATTATTTTGAAAATGAACATGAAAACAAACTGTTTAAGATGTGTGTGCGTGTGTGTCTGTGTGTGTGCGCATGCCTCTTTGTCATACATTTTTAATACTTTAAATGCTTTAAATGCCACCTGTTGACAGTTATTTACCCACTTACACACTTACACACACAAAAGCATGATCCATAACACTGGGGGCTCTTTATATTTAAGCCAAATTACTAATACAACAAATGTGTGATATCCATCTCCCGGCGTGTGGCACTGAGAGGTGAAAGAGAAGCTGAACAGAAGGATGAACAAGGGCGAAAGGTAAATATTTGGTCTAGTTAAAGTGCTGGTGTTAAGAGTAGTGAAGCTGTTTGTTTGAAGCCTCTCTCCCCTTCCAGTGTGTAAACTTGGCTACCAGATAAAGACTCGGGCCTGCTTGCCTCCAAGAGATGAAGAGAAAGAGAGTGAGGGAAGGATAACAAAATAAACACAAAACAAATGAAGGAGTGCCTTTCCAGCAGCTCCTATCTCTATCAGAAACATTTACTGTTCCGTGGCACAACAAATAATGAGGTGACAAGTGAGCAAAACATAAATAGCACTGCTGCAGTGTCAAATATTGTGAAACAAAAAAAATGACACAAAGGCAGGCTAACACAATGATAAAGAGATCAGCTGAAGAGAATATGTCAGTCCCACAAGCCTAAAGCTCTTTAAGTCCACGTCTAAATCATTCTCTAAAAATATGTGTTTTGGCCAATGCAGGAAAAGGTGATAAAATGAGGTGTTACTAGAAAAAAAAATATGAGGGGAAAGATGAGGACAGAAACATGCAGACAGAGGAGAAAGAGAGGCAAAGAGACGGAGATGTAAAGATAGAGAGTGGGCCAGAAAATGGAGAGGTTCAGCCGGGCCAAAGATGGCGAGATAGCTCAACCAATAAGATCCAGAGTGTGAAAGAAAGAGGCTTTCTGTGGAGTTCAGAGAGGCTGTCAATCCAAAGGAGTCTGCACTCCAACTGAATATTTATTCAGCAAATAGAATATACAGAGGGAGAGGAGGGAGGGACAGATGGATGGAGGGTAGTTTCTATTTATATTCACATGTGCCTGGGCTGCACTGTATGAAGAAATTGCAAGTATACAAATAACGCCAAAATTCTGCATATCTAGTATGAAACCCTCTTCCTGTCTGTTGATAAAAATGCAACCAAAAATGTTCAACATGATCTAGATTTCGACCAACTTTTATTAAGCGATAATGTTTAATTGTCTCTCAATTTAAGTCTACCCACACGTTACATTTTTCAAAGCATTGTAACGAAGTCTACGTTCAGCTCCAATAAATATGGAAGCAGGAGGTACCACTTTTAATAATCTCAACAGCTCTGATACCCTTTACAGTGTGTATTATATTATGTGTCATAGAAATTCATTTTGTAACACCTGTACACCTGCTTATTTAATCCAATCAGCCAGTCATGTGGCAGCAGTGCACTGTATAAAATCCTGCTGATACAGGTCTGGAGCTGCTTTGAGTATTTCTGACACTGGTGATCTCCTGGGATTTGCACAAGAACAATCTCTAGAGTTTACGCAGAGTGGTGCGAAAACCTTTGGGTCCCTCAGTATCAATCAGTCATGGTTTGAATGCCACAGCCTATCTGCATTGTTGTTGCTGACCATGTGCTTCCCTTTATGGCCACAGTTTACCATCTTCTAATGGCCACTTCCAGCATGATAATGCACCACGTCACAAAGCAAACGTCGTCTGGTTTTCGCGAACATGACAGTGAGTTCAGTGAACTTCAGTGACCTCCCCGGTCACCAGATCTGGATCCCAATAGAACACCTTTGGGATGTGGTAGAGCGGGAGATTGGCGGCATGAATGTGCAGCTGATAAAGCTGCAGAAATGATGTGATGCAATGATGTCAACATGGAACAGAATCTCAGAAGAAAGTTTCCAACATCTTGTGGAATCCAGGCCATGAAGAACTGTGGCTGTTTTGGGAGCAAAGGGAGGCCCTACCCAGTATCAGTATGGTGTTCCTAATAAAGGGCTTGTTATGTGTATAATGTTGCCCTGCTATAGTGTCACATTTGCATACACTGAAGAATTATTATGGTTATTACAACTTGGATCTTACTTTTGTAGCCAACATTTCTATCAGTAATGAGAACTGTACACACCAAAGCTATTCATTAGATCTGGGAACACGACGACATTAAGACAAAGTTTGAAGAGATGAGAAAAACAAATATTCAGATGATTAGATAGGTTGATAAACAAGCTAATTTCTCCAGTACCATTAGTAGATGGTAGATGTTATTCTTGTGCAAAAGACCCTCTGACAATAGCAGATTACAAATTTACTTTTGAAAGACACAAATTCCAATCCAGCAGGTGTTATTAAAGGTACTATATCTAACAATCAGTAAACCCTTGTTAATTAATGACACGGTGGCCGTTAAAAGAACTGCAGTCAGCACCCTGTTGCTCACGGCCAAAACGGTGACGTGACATACATGAGACTGAATGTGACTGATCAGCATCATGTCGATAGATGAGTTAACTGAGGTTGGACTGTTATTAGAGTTTGACTATAAACTATATTTGAGTCTATAGAGTGTGGAGATGGGTCTGGCTATGAAAGGCTATAGTTTGACTAATTTTATATTTTTTTGAAATAGGATTTATAAAGCGTAATATCGTTATCAGCTCGCTAGCTAGCACAATATAGGCTAGTGTCATTGTATGATACATTGACTGCATATATATCAATCTTCAGCATTACATAGCAAGCCAGTTATATCAATCACTGTTTGTCTAGCTTTCACCAAGAGGCTCACTAATGTCAGCGTAGCTAAATTTGCTGGATGATAACTCTAACGGTTAGTGAACTGCACGGAATATTATAAATAAGAAGTGTTGCCACACTTCATTATTGACTTGATAGTTTTCATCACAACTCTCATTTTGCTAAATCGATGCGCCAATGTTTCAGCATAATAGAATAGAACTTTTATATTGTCAAGTCACGTTACTGTACTGAATGGGTCTGGCAGCGGGTTGCAACAACGATAATCCTAAATTACGTCAGTTATAAACAGATGATAGGAGTGGGATGAGTAACGTTAGACTGGAGATAATGTACATAAAATCTACAAAGTAACAGGTTCTCATTTTTTAAGTCACATTACAATCCATTTAACGCACTCGCAATAAAAAATTGATTAATACATGTATATTCTTACATATAGTACCTTTAAGAATCTCCCAGTAATTTCAAGCACCATGCCATTAGATTGACAAAACAATCTCAAGGTCAAATTCAGTCAAATTTAATTTGCTGAAGAAGACTGTAGGAGACTGTCAAAAGCTACACAATAAGTGAGCAAACAGACCTTGAGTTGAGTTTGTTTAGAAACTGCTTTTTGAAGTAAAAAATAAATTTAGCGAATAACAAAGTCTGATAAAATTGGTTATTATCATCAATAATAATGTAAGTATAACAACAAAATTAGTATTAGTAGTATAATTGTTGTAACCTTACTTAAAATCATTGAGTCCTTTATAAATACCTGATACATTTCATATATAATGTTTACTACAAAATTAACCAAAAAAAGCTAAATATGTACTTAATTAATTTAGTTTTGACTGATGTTCTTTTATAGCATATTTTTAGAATAATATTAACTGTAAATAAAAATTTAGGATAAAAGATTTTTTAATACAAAAAAAATTATGTTGATGTCCCTTTTTTCAGTCCTGAATAGTGTCTGCAGGTATTCCTTTCAACCCTACAACCTCCACCAGTAAGCTGGGCAAGTCTGTATGTAACCTGATAGACCAAAAAAAAAAAAAAAAGTGCAGTTGGCATTATTTCTAAAACCACAATCTCTTTTCCCATGCACCCCATGCACCTTTGGACCCAAAATACACCACAGCTAAACAAGCTAATTAGTGTTAGACACTTTCAGTCATGACCACAAAAATTTCATATTGAAAATTCACAGACCACACAAAAGTCTATTCAGAAGTCCATTAACTCACCTCAGTATTTAGTCAATAAAAGTCATCCACTTATTTAAACTAGCAACCTTTAGTCTCAGGCTTTATTGGAGGCTCTTTGATGTCAATGTATTTTGATTGGGAATTAGTTTTCCTCCCCCTTCGATAGAGTCGAGCAGCTAAACAAGAGCCAGCTGTACAAGCCTGTGATTACATCTCATCTCCCCACTGTTTGCCCCAAATTCCCCCACAGCAGACTTGTTGCTCCCTTTATCAGCAAATATGAGCAGAGCAGCATGCAAACAGTAGTGTCATGGATCAAAAAAGGCTTGTTTTCTGAATAGTCATAGGTGTGTGTAATATCTGTAGCGCTTGTGTATGTGTGCCAAAGACCATATTTATGGATGAAAAGGTGAGCAGAGAGGGTGGTTCTGTCAAAGCATGGGTGTGTGTTGAGAAAGAAGGAGAAAAAGAAAGACACACAGTAAGAGATTCAAGCCGATGTTAGAGCAGCACACTGTATACGAAGACCATGTAAAGTGAAAAAGAGCACTCCAGCATTCACCCTAGCGAGCCTACACATGCTCTAGATAGTTGGGTTGCTCATATGAAAGGCCCTCGCATGGCGGGGCAGCACGCTGATTCAGCTGCAGGTTATTGTCCCTCAAAGACGCTTTCTTACAGTGAAAATATTATGATACATCTGCACATATTTAGCTCTCAGCCATACTCACACTCACACCGACTCAAGCCTGTAGAGCCATAGGAGAACACACACACATTCCCACATCAAAAACACACTTCACGCATCTGAAAAGTCAGAGAGGAGTCTTGAAGAGTTTTCCGACATGCTAAAATGTTGATAGGGGCTCAAAGCAATTAAAATGCTATCTGCACGTTATCAACAGCCCATCAGCCTGTGGGGGAGCCTATTGATCTATACGATGACTGATCCAAAACGGACTCACCCGTGGTGATTTACTTCCTTCCTCAACTCAGCCTTTTCTCCTCGGAACCACGTGTCTTGAAGCCTTCTGTCACCGCAAAACAAAACTTAATGTCCCATACCACTTGGTGGAAATAAGAAGTAACTCTCAATGGGCCTGGAATTCTTTGAAGTGCACTGAATAGGAGGTCGAGGTTTCTACACACACACACACACACACACACACACACACACACACACACGCACATATACACATCCTTGAATTCTTAGACATTCTGTTGACTTATATTGTCTCTTTAACCTATATACTTGACATGAGTGCATGCCAGCGCTGACCTTAACGCTTTCTATTACCTTATTTAACCTAAATTCATCTGCAGTTAATAAAAATACCCCCCCGACTGATGTGGTCTCGTCAAAATTCACCATAATTGACCACTTTCTGGTTTCTGGGGATGCTTGGACTGATGAAAGAATAAGAAAATCTTGTATAAATCTTCTACCACAAACACACATACAGACATAGCCCTCTGGGAACAGTTAAAGCTCTGTAAGCAGAAAAAGGAGCGCCTTTACAACATCCAAGCAGCATCATAATATAATGATACACTTCATTGCGTCTACTGGAACTGTATGTGGTGCGAGACCTCAGGATAACCCTGAATGACCTTCTGAGCCTTTGGACTTAGGCGCCATCAAAACAAGGCCTCACCAGTCACCTCTCTCTCCCTCTCTTCTCTTGTTATTTGTTCAGTATGTAGTACAAATTTCCCCGTGTTGCAGGCATACAGGGATCAGTGCGGCGAACTGTGCCCAACCTCGGCTTACCTTATGGAGCTCGTTACGATGCCACAGAGTTCAGGCCTGACAGATCCAATAACCCCTCCACCGTCGTTCAGGGGAGAAATTGCTCCGAGCGATCCGTGCCAAAAAACGCCCCGCGTCCTTACCCTGCGTTTAAAGTTATGATCCTTATCGTAATTAATTCAATAAAGCAGTAATGTGCTGCAAACCCAGCACCCCCCTGCTTTGTCCAGTGTGCAGGGGGATATAGGCTTTCAGGTCCGCGCTCTCTCACTGACTTCAGTGTCGAAGGTAATAGGGAGCAGACAGGAGTTAGACAGTGATAGGTATGTCTGCACCGGTGTGAGTAAAGAGGCCTAATCGAATTTGTTTTAGACTTTAAAAAAGATACTTTCAGGGGTTTGTGTTAATAACCTAATAATAATAAAAAATGGAAAGCCGATCCAAGGTCAACAGTGGAAGGAGGCCATTTTTAATTTGGAAAGCTGGAGCGGGCTCCAAATAATTGGCTACCATCCTGTAGATGCATACACTGGTTTCCAGGGTTGCCACAACATCACACGGCTGATTGGACATGCAACAACTGTTGAAGAGATCTAAAGACTGACATTAATACAAATACACAAACAAAATGTAGTTTTAATAAGGAAGCTTAAATGAAACCAAAAAATGTGAAAGTTGTAAAAAGTATTTTACTGCAAGCTTTACCGATTTTGTACGATCAGAAAAAAATATTAGGGGAACTAAACGAATCAAATCAGCTTTCTATGTAGGTTTCGTTTTAGTTATGTCAAAACCTTAATCTAAACTGCTGTTCAGTCTGACGCATTTTATTCATTTCCCATGCAGAGACAAATTACCTGGAATAATATCAATATTTTCAATGAAAACACAGAGCGTGTCCTCACAACATTTTAGAGTAATTGGGAACGTGACCTGGCTTTAGATGAAAAATAATAGCCAGTCATCTGTATTGTTTTACTCAAGCCTTAATTATTTCAACAGACTTCTGGAGATTGAAACACTGATTAGATGAGAGTTGTTTCACACTGCAAGTCAGCAGGTGTGTGTCTGGTTGGTTGAGTTGAGTGTATACTTATAACTGTATATGTATTGATGCATGAGATGCTCTTGAGCAATGCATTTAGCCCTTAACTGATGCAGTGGAGCTGCTTAGTGCTAGTATCCAAAGTAGTGACAATCTGCTGAGCACTTTATGGTTTTTTATTTCAGATTCACATTATCATATAAAAATAGCTTTTTATCAGTCCCTCCTTCTTTATTGTGTGTATGTGGTGTGTTGCAACAGTGCTGCGCAATGTTGCATTGCATTGAAGTTCAAATTTGTTGAACTTTGACCATAGCTATCTTGACCTTTGTGAGCAAAGCCAGTGGCTGAGGGCTACTGCTTGTGCTGCAATTCAAGATGGAGCAGAAATGAGTTAGTAGTGTTTCTGAATAAAACTCTCCTGAGATATCAGACTTCAGATTCAGCAACCAAGTTTGTTACAAAAACACTCTTTCTTATAGTCTCTATAGAGATGTAACTATTATTAGCAACATTCACAATGTAGATTGAAGGTCATAACAAAAGTAATTTCAGAGGCTGATAATATGAACTGATAATACGATCAGATCATAACGTATTATACAACTTGCAAATAGTTGGACACTAACAGTATGTTTACACAGGAAGCGTTCCCGTCATCCATCTCACAAGCATCAGTCAATCCAACTGTCTACACAGGCGGCTTAACATCTTGCGTTTCACTTGTGCTATACACCTGCAAATGTGACCCGAAGCGTATTTTCACACTAGAAGTCTGTGTTCTCCCGTTTAACACACATAACTACAGTGACTGTGTGTTGTGCTGCCAAGCCAAAGCTTGCTCATCGTGTGAATGAAGCTGTACACAAGTTGTAGCAGATGTGAGGTTTGTGTGAGCATTGTTCAGTTCTCCAAACTCTCCCTCAGAGTAGAGACCTTTTTCGACATCAAGACCCTTCGGCTGAGGAAGCAAATATAGACCCTGGTTTCTCTGGTTGAAACACAGGTATGGCTCCTAAATTCCTTAAATGGTTCTGGGGTGCCTGAAAACATTCCTGCAGTGGAAACAGGCTCTGTTTTTGTACGGAGCAGCTAGATGGTGTGAATGCATGTAACTGTGATGTGGAACAGTCACATTCAGCATTGGTGCTTTACTCATGGTAAATATAAGGTAAAAAAAAGAAAGAAAAAGGTGTTGAAACAACAGTGTGACTGGTCCACCTTAGAGAAAAAAAACCAAAACGTCGTTGAAGTCCAAACACTCAGCCTTGCTACGCAGAAGGATCCAGTGCCCTAAAGGCAATGAGCACTTAGTCATATTGCCTGTTAGATTTTCTCAGGAAGAACTGGTGTAAAAAGACAATTCTGGCATAGTAACAAAAACTTGGTGCAGACACATTTACCTTAAATTCGATTATGAAATCCTGGTGAACCACTCTGTGGAGCAGTGTTTGTGAGATTACATTCTACGCAAATGAAAGATGACTACAAGGAAATGATCAAATATTACATAAAAAAAAGTTCTGTGATTGTGGGCGAATTATATATTAATTTATGGGGCTAAGTGGTGTATGAAGTGAGGGGTTCTTAGTGGGTGGGTGGGTAGTGGTGGTGGGGTCGACAGCTCCTCAGTCAGCTCAGGATATTTGACCATCGTTTGCACCCACCCACTACTCCACACTTCCACCCAATCCCCTCCCAGAGTCCCCCCTCAGATTGATTAAATTGGATCAAGATGACACCAATAATTGGCTCAAGCTGGGGCCGGTGCACAGACCCAATGATCCATATCTAACTCCTTTTGTTGCGATGGTGTCCCTTTTCCCGCGCCGCACTCCATTTGGAACGGTTTACCTTGGCTCTGTCACAAATGTTTTAGTCCAATCCCCCACTGAACACAACAGCCCGCTGACATCATGAGAGTGACGGAAAGGTTACATTTTTCGCAGATGTCTGTGAAATTATCGGCGAGCTGGCTTTTTATGGTCACCCCATTCATCCCTCTTATTCAGTATTCCCAGGGGGGGCGCACAGAGACAGCGGATGAGGTGTTTTGGTGTGAAATGTTCCCGTTTGATATCAATATCCCTGACCTTAGGGGAAAAAAATAGATTGAGAATTCCAGGAGATGATTTATTTTAGTGTCTGGCCGTTAAGAAACAGTGATAGGAATCTGTGCTTGATCAATGTATAGATAAAAAAGGAAGTAGTAAATTGGACGCCTCACAGAGAGAGTATAATTTTGGCAAAAGTAAAAAGAACACAAATGAATGTTATCTGAATGCTTTCTAAATCCAGGGAAATCTACGTCTGATGCAGAAAATGGAGGATAGATCAGAGAGCACTGCTGCTAATCAGCTTTCTGCCTCATTCCCTCCACAAAGCTGATTTATTTTTTATGGAGATGGCAAAGCAAAATGTTTGAAGCTCTAATGAATTTAAAGTAAATTGTTACAAAGTGCAGCAACATGAGCATAGAAAAGCTTAATCAGAAACAATATACACCTCAGAACTCTGGCTAGTGACCTGCCATTGCCTGCTAAATAGGTCTGACATGTTTGTTATGCTTAGAAATTCCTGACTACTGGAATCTAAATTCACCCTTCAGGTTGCTGATTTTCCTGGACTCTGCGTCATCTTGGCCCCGATCTCTCTACACCCTTTAAAGGCGCATGAACATCTCAAGAACTCTGTGAAATTGTGTGATAGTTGGAGGAGCAGATATCGAGTCATCCACTGCTTTTGCAGAGACGAGGCAACACATGGCGTATAGGGCACTGGGAACAGTAAAATCAGGTAAATGGTACAGCTTATCAGTGCACAGTCAGAGTCCCGTCGACTGCCCTCGCCTGATGCATTCAATTAGGCTTTCTGGCACTTTATCTAATGTTCTAACTCAACTCTATAGGCTCGGGTGATTCTGCTGCACTGGAGCTGTACACAAAAAGCCCAGCCTGTCACATCTGATTGAAGCAAAGCCTCGAGGATCCTATCGCTTCGTCACCAAGGTTACTAATCAGATTTCCATCCAGTACAGCCACATGCAGGATTTCCTGATCAAACGCTGCGACGTGGCCCCACCGGCTGGCTCGGGTCCATTATCTAACATGTTTTCTATGTGGCGGGGTCAAGCACAGTGTAAAGCTCAGGGAGAAACACTATACCTGTCTTTTAGAGCGGGCTGGAGGTAGAGCCACCGACAGGTTAAAAAGGAAAGGAATTGATCTCAAGAGGGTCAAAGCCAGGACTCAGCTCACATCAGGGGACAAATCCAAATAACACTGGAAAATATTAAGAGCTCTATCAATCTGGAAGTTTCTGAAACACTACAAGATTGCCATTAAGTTCTTCAGATTCATCTTAATTTGACTGGCCTTTATCAGTGTGTTCCTTTTATTAATTATGTGTATGTGTGTATTGGTGATAAACACTCCAATCACTCTGGAAATTTTCCATGAATATCATATGTATATGAAACATGTTTGTGACTCAGACTTAAAAAAACTTTTTTGCAAATATCACGCACTAAAAGATAACTTCAGAGGTGGTAGCCCAGGTATAAAACAATCAAAGACGACTACAGTAATGCTTTGAGTCTCTTCGGAGCCAATCACATGGCCCCCTGTTTATTGACACAGACCTGACCTCTGAACCCAGCCTGTGCCTGCCAAGAGCTACGGTATTAGTCATGGTAACTCGGTGTGTGTGTGAGTGTGTGCGTGTGTGTGTGTGTGTGTGTGTGTGTGTGTGTGTGTGTGTGTGTGTGTGTGTGTGCATGTGTGTGCATGTGTGTGCATATGTGCATGTGTGCAAGTGAATATAAGGTACGGCTGTGAGTCTGTGAGGGAGATATTTGGGGACGGCTGAGACTCCTTCAACAGCAGCCAACACCAATACCTGTCTGATTTTCCAGATCATGGGAATCAGTGGAGGTGTAAACACACAGGACTGTAATTATCAACAGATTAAAACTCTGAGAAAGCTGTCACAGGCTGAGGGACAGTTATCGGCAGCGGGAATAATTAACTTTTGTGCTTTTTTTCCTGAGAGCATGATGAGAAGACCGACAACACCCAGATGTCTGCACGCTAAATATGAAGTTACAGCCCGGAGCTGGCTACTTTAGCTTAGCTTAATACTGGAAAAGGGAGGAAACAGCTAGCCTGGTTCTGTCCTGACGACCAGAACCTCTAAAGATTAACATGGGCAGGTTACTTGAAATATCGTAGTAATCACCCATTACATATTACTCATTGAACAAGAAACTACGTTGCTTTACTAATTAATCAATAGCAAAAGTTACATTATTTTTGTTACTCAGTCCTCTTTCGTCAAAGGTGCCTTTAAACAACTCCAAAGCCTCCACAACTACATGTCACATATTCTGTATTTAACGTGTGTGGAAATTGAAAATGAGGCATTGTGGTTTAACAAGCAGTCAGCCTACAATTGGAGGAATTTTCTGACCGTAAACAGGTAGCGTAACTTCAGCTGAACAGTTGCTAATGTTAGCAAAGCAGCTAAGAGGAAACACTACGTAAAACAACTTAATCAGCTGATAGATTACCGAAAGTCACTTTCCTCCTTTTTTGGTATAGATTAGGATTAGTAAATGTAACGTCTTTACTGAATTTCTAATTGTAATCCCTTACACTAAATGTTAATGAAAAGGGTAATCACCTCAAACATGTCATTACTAACTGTTATTACATCATTACTCCAAAATGCTACCAACCTATGTGTAACTGCCCAACACTGCTAATTTAGACATTATATCATGTTTGTTTAATCTGTACAAAAACCAAAGTGTAAAATCAGTCATTTCTAGTTTTACAGGGGGGTTGTGTGCTGGACTATTTCTTGGCTGGGTGCGATGACTTCCTGGAGTCAGGTGGTGGCCTGGCAACTGGCTGGCTTTAGAGGTGCTGGTAGACTGATTTTTTTTACCCCCGGACAGAGCCGGGTAAACTCTTTCCCCCTTACTCTCAGTCTTTATGCTAAGCTAAGATAACCATGCCTCATATTCACTGAACAGACATGAGACTGGTATCAATCTCTCCTGACCCTTGACAAGAAAGCAAATAAAGCCGTTTTCTCGTATGAGCTCTGTTTGGACTTGATTCTCCAGACATTGTCTGGAGTTGCCCTTTCGCACACGTAGCACACAACAGGAGATTATCCGTGTCAGATGCATGCTCACCTTCTGGAAGTACTGGGTGGCGCCTGGGTGGAGTGTGCAGCAGGCAGGATAGAAATGTCATCAACACATCCACTCGCTTGCTTTTAATTCTCCAGACAGTGACTGGCTCTATTCACATATCGGCCCAATCAGACATAACACAGACTTTGTACTAAGTAGCTGGCTGTTTAATGTTTGGTCCAACTGATTCGGACATTTGCGTTTCACACATACAGCTCCTCAAGGTATTGTCTGCATAAATTCAGGGTTGCAGTGCATGTGTGAAAGCAGGTCAAGTGTATTTCCAAAGATATTCTTTTAAGTATATTTGTTTCAATCAGAAAAGGGAATATTTCTTTGTTTGTGAGCTGGAGAGTGAACATACAAGGACTTGTTTTCCACCTAAGCAGATAGATAGCAGAAGTGAAAAGGTAAAAGTGGATGTGAGGCACAGCTCCACTCCTGCCAGATGTTGCAGTTCTGAGTGCAAACTGCAGGGGAGGGTGGCAGAGAGCCTGAGCAAGGACGCCTATTTTACCAGTGACAGATGTGATGTTGCCTAAAACACTTCCGATATTTTGAAAGCTCGCTCTCTATTGACGTACAAAATTTGCATAGCACCGCAGTCTTGCTGAGCTGCCTGGGCGATGAGGGTGATAACATTTATAGTATCTGCCAAAGAAAGAGTGGCATGGAGGGCAAGAAAGGGGGAATGGAATCCGTGTTAAAATGACTGAGATGCCTCAGTGACTTTGGAGAACATGATGAAGACTGATCATGGAAAAAGTGTAAGCGAAAGAGGCAAACAGACAAGCTGTTGGGACAGGATAGAAGACAGAGACAGAGAGTGGTGAGTGGTGAGTTTTAGGCTGATTCTATTTCAGTTAATGTAACCATGGAGGCCTGGGAGCCCCAGTGCTGCCTGCTCTGGGCTCTTTAATGTAAATAGCCGTCGTTGCCTTAACACTGAAGCACATGTGAACGCACCATGGCCGTGTTATATGACTCTGTTTAAGCGAACAGCACTCACAGGCACAGAAATTCCTGCTCCAGCTCTTTTCCCATCACTCGAGTGAGACGGGGGGGGGGGCAGACGACAGAGAGACAGAAAGAGAGAGAGATGAGTGCGGTGAGAGAGGAAACATTTCTTTGGCATGAGGCAAAATACAATTACCAGAGAGACATAGTTCTGTAAGACAGAATAAAAGCAATTTATGGAAGGAGAGAAGGAAGCTGAGATCTCCTGGAGTGAAAAGTTCATGATCTCTTCAGAAATGTCCTCTGCCTGGAGTTCAGTGGTCTCTCAGGGACCTGAAGTGCCATGACCTGATTGGCTGTCAGCCTTAGATTGAGGCGCCTGATTGGCTGTGGCACATTCCACATTGTAACCCACTCCAACTTACATTCCTATTGATGTCGCCCTATCAAATTATACGTGGCTGCTAAAGACAGTAGAAATGTTCTAAATTTGTCCTAACACCAAGTTCGGGAGGATCCAAAGCACTCTAGCTTATAAACTGTGGCTGTTTTGCTACAAAATTGGTAAAAGTACCTTGGTTAAACACATTTTGGCAGCACCTGCTCAGTATTACTCATTTTCATAACCTTTTCTCCTTCCCTTCCTGACCTTATTATGTCACTGATAACATGCCATTATATGGACTGCAGTGAAAAGTTCAAGTTCACGGTTTGGTTCTATTTCCACATGCACTGGTTGAGCTCTTACTACCATCAGTCATCGGCCTCATCACATGTGTCAAACCATGACATTCGCCCTTGGCAGCCCTCGCCCCGTTGCCCCATGGTCTAAAACAATACACCACATCCTTCCATTGTACCCGCCATGCCCGCATCGGCAACTGTCTGCCCCTGCATCACGATGGGCATATGTGTGGGTGCCCATCCTGTCCCCAGGCGTGACGCGAGTGCGTGGTCACACGTGCCTCTGCAGTCGGGCCAGCGGTGAAGGGAAGCGGACGTTCACACATGCATGCATAAGCGGGAATCCATTAAGCCCCATGTAAAACAAACTCAACATGTGCTGCTTCCTTTTCCTATAAGGGAGGGCTTTTATCCACTCTGACCCAGAGGCTACCAGCTAGAGGGCCTGGGCCTGTGCTCAGAGTTGAAAGACAGGGGCAGACCCAGAGGTTACTTCATGTAGGTGAGAGGTCAAAGACGATGCCAGTGCAAATTATAAGTGTTGTAGGTTGCTTGATGTAACAGGCAGATGGGTAGTGATGCATGAGCCATTATGTTTAACTGTCAAGCAGCATATCTGATAATGGTGGATGGCAATGGAAAGTGTATTATTGTTTTAAGACCTGTGATAATTTTTAAGTGACCCCATTGTTGTCATAAAATCTTTATTGAAAAGAGTTGAATCATTCAGTTTTATACCCCAGCACTTTATGTTATTTAATTTTTAATATCAAATACCCGATGCTTTCAGTTATCATGGGAATGAATGGTGTTACAAAAGTATACTTTATGTTGTTGTAATTGTTCTCACTATTTAATGCTTACTATTAACAATGTTTTGACATCATGTTTTTGAAAAAAAAAGTTAAAACATCTAGTTTTAGGCCCACATGTATTTTGACCTGCTATTATCAATATTGTTATTTTTATATCATTTGATACTATTAGTTAATATGGGCAGGTATGGAGTTAGTCTAGATGCAAAATTGTTTTACAAAAGTATACTTTATCTGTGTGTAAATGCTCTCTCTGCTTAATGCTTACTATTAGAAAAAAATATATTTTCATCATAAAGTCTTTATGAAAAAAATTAATAATAGTTGAATTGCCATGTTTTATACTGCACCCTTATTTCCACCAGTTATTTTTCTAATATTAACTGATACTGTCAGGTAACATGGGCATGAGTGGAGTTAGTCTTGATGCAAAATCACTTTATAAAAAAAGCCAGCTTTAACCTGGTGTAATTATACTCACGACTTAATGCTTGATGGAGCAAAAGGATGACAAGAACATTGGGCATTAACATTAACTGGTTGTCATAATCATTCAGATATAAACATTCAGACAGGCACAGTGATGTACATGCCATGTCAAAGATAAACAAGTTCAGCACTTCTGTTTGCACAAACAATACTGATGCCTCTTTAACAGATACAGGTTTCGCTATGCAAATGTATATCTGCTATGATCACACGGTGAATCTCAGTACAGGGCTGTTCTACCTGACATCCTCTCTGCAGCCACGGCTAGGTTATCAAGGCGCCGGAAAACCTGTCCTCTCTTGTTTATCAAACTCCAGCATCAGTGGTAACCCTGCTGCTCATGTAAAATTCCGACTAATCCTGAACTGCCAAACCCTGGGACTTATGCTGAAGAGCTGGCAGAGCACCAGCAGGAACTGTTGGGAGGATGGGGATGGATAGAGTCCAATCAAAGAGGTAAATGAACAAATGAGCTCATGTACAGCAACATGTGGAAGGAAGAGAGTGTGAATGAGGAAACAATGTCTTCCATGAGTCAGGGGTAATGTCAAGGGTAGCATGAGCAACACCTTTCTTTGACTGCCCAACACTGAATATCCTGCTTGTCATAACTTCACCTTAACAATGGGGCAGTTGGGGCTTTGGTTGCAATCAGAGATAACATAAACCCTTCATATTACATCATGACCAGAGGATGTAGAGGTTTAGTCAAACGCCTTCCGCCAGGTTATAAGGAACAGAAACAAATGAAACCAAACAGAAACAAAATGATCTCCACCACACACTTCCACCAACAGATTTTGGAAAACACTGCTTTACTCAAACCACTTATGCTAACATCCACATCACAAAGAAGCTATCCACAAAACCCAACTGAATATCATTCATAACAGTCCGTAGCTGGAGACTGTGCCTCAGTGGTGCACTAGCCGAGCACAAATTTCCAAAACAGATATGGATCTTATCTACTCCACATTTTGGATTTGGAAATTTGGTATGCCTCGAAATGTGTGTCACTTGAAATAAACACCTTAAAAAAATGTCAAATGAATCAAATCGGGAATGCATGTTACAGTATTAACCACATTAACAAGGCATTAAAAGCGTTTTTCGTTCCACAACTGAAAGGCACACATGCACAGTGTGGTACTAGTTCTGTCTCGGTGGTAATTTGAGACCAGAGGGGACTTTTCAGAGGAAAGCGGCTCAAAGCTAAGTGAGAGCAGCTGATGTTGCATCATACTTCAAACATTCTTCAAATTAACAATATGTCAAAGGCTATGGAGTGCTCTCCGGCACACACACATGCATAAACATTCAGATCTGCTTTAAGATAAGGAATAACCCACCACCTCTACAGATAAGTCCACTCTGTGTGTCAGGCTGATATGATGAGGGGTTTTTAAAAACTTCATGCTCTCCCACAACCTTTAGAAATGCATTATGGGACGCAGGAGAAAAAAAAGGGCCTTTCAATATCATTCCAAATCCACCACCTCTATTATCATAAGGTTATGTTCTGAGCGGGGGGGTGGGTGTTCTCACCAGTGGCGGACGTTGCAGATGTTTCTGGAACTGTCGAAGGCCAGCTGTTGGAATGTTTTCCCACTGCATGAAGAGGCAAGGGCAGCAACACTATTGGCTGCCCCCGCTGGGTCACGTGACCTGGGTCATGTGACCGAGGGGAACCCGACCGGTGGGTTTGGCAGCTGACCTTTGCCGCTGCGGTCATCTCAACCGGGCTGGCCCAAGCGGGGCCTGG
Source organism: Xiphias gladius (assembly GCF_016859285.1). Lineage (NCBI taxonomy): Eukaryota > Metazoa > Chordata > Actinopteri > Istiophoriformes > Xiphiidae > Xiphias > Xiphias gladius. Next base: position 6,027,189 of record NC_053406.1, on the reverse strand, counting down.
CCACTGATCTGAGGCCGGAGGGAGAGAGGAGGTGACTGTCAGACACATCAAACGCCTGGAGCCTCCCACTCACATGGGGATGGATACACAGTCTGCAGGGCTGGAGATACAGTATGGCGGACAGACTGAGGTCACTCACACAGATGGACACACACACCCATGTGCATGCTTCACCGCATGCACACTGTGCACTGAGGTCCAGCTTACCAAATGATTTAGTGTCGTACGCACCTTTCAAAGTTTACAATCCTGCAGTCTGATTCTGCAACATTTTCTCCATGGTTCTATCAATTTCTGTCAGATGCAGTCCTAACATGAGTTTACTCGTGGCAGACTGAACAGGTGCTATCTGGGTGATCATCAAAGGCACAAGGTTAACTGCAGCTGATTGGTCCGAAACCAGCTCGGCTCTAAGTGATTGGTGGTGACAGACACGTCTAAACATCTCTAATGTTGGCTGCTAATTAAGATTAAAACCTTCTACACAGCACTGACAAGCAACATAACAAATGGGTAAAGTGTGTGTGTGTGTGTGTGAGAGAGAGAAAGAGTGCGTGAGTGATGTACGATTTGTAACATGGAGCAAAAAGTGAAAGAGTGTGAAATATCTTGTGACATTACACTTAAACATCGAGACTCTGCTATGGTAATATCTTAAACTTATGTATTATTCTCACGTAGAAAACCTACAAATACACTCCTCCTTGCACTATGCCTAGTCAAAACATCCCGATGACAGCTATTCCAAATGTCTCATTTCTACCTGAAGAAATGACAATAACATTTATTCACAGTCAAGACATTAGCTCTTGAGTAGAATCTTGGCTTCAGAGGGGTTTTTTTAACGACTCGTTTGAGCATTATTTTTTTTACAATCTTTTTTTTCAGACTGCCCTCCGATCTTTTCTTGTTTCTTGTGCATTACCAGCTAATTTTAAGGCTTCAATACACTGAAAGGTATTCAGATAAAACAAAGAAAATAATCCCGTGTTAGTTGAACGGGTCATATCCAGTTACAACCAATGCCTAGGAGGCAGCAAGCAGACTCACGTCAGTGTCAATGGTCATAAACCAAAAAGGCCTTGCATGCCACCAAGACATCAACTTTGCATCTAAGCCAAATCTAAATGGATAAACCTTTGTGCTTCAAGAATCTTCAAATTAATCTTCAGAGTATATGTAACATGGAGGAATAATGCACTGAAGTAGCTTTAAAAATGAACTCTATGGCCCATTCAAATTCTGGCAAAATCCTTTTCCTAGAACAATTCACACAATACTTTGAAGCAAACCCAGAGTCTTAGTGGAAATCAGGTGAATATGATTCCTCTACCACCCATAGCCCTCTGACCTGACGCCCTCTAGTGGTCCTTCTTCTATGTAAAATAGTGACTCCTGCTAACTGGAGAAAAATTACGAGAAAAATACGAGAAAAATTAGAACACGCTTTGAAGATGTAGAGCAAGATTCTGTTCTTAAATCATAATAATAATAATAATAATAATAATGTTTTTATATATATAGCACTTATCAAAATCAGCACTTACAAATTGCTTGACAAAGGGCAGGCAAAAGGCAATCAAATAATTGTGACAATAGTGAAAACATTTTATCAAATGGTAAGAACAAAGGACAAAATAAAATACTAAATACAATATATATTATACATAAATTTACACATAAAAAACA